>NC_057802.1:206834263-206842870 GCF_018294505.1 Triticum aestivum | reverse complement strand
GACGGGGCGGCGGCGGCGCGCGGCGGGCGGCGGCGTGGGAGGAGAGAAACGGCGAGGGAGAGGGAAGAAGTGAGTAACGGGCGGGGGGTACGGGCCGTTAGGTAGTAGGCTCTTTGCCGTCCGCCCCCCTTTGCCGTCCGCTTTTTTGCCTCTTTGCCGTCTGCTAGCGGACGGCAAAGAGGTGGCCCGTTAAGTTTTTCAAAAACGGGCGGGGGTGGGGGCCACCTCACTCTTTGCCGTCCGCTGGCCGACGGCAAAGAGCTGGCAGACGGCAAAGAGCTTCTTTGCCGTCTGCCCTTTCTTTGTCGTCTGCTTTTGGGTAGCTGATGGCAAAGAGCTTCTTTGCCGTCAGCTAGCAGACGGCAAAGAGCTGGCAGATGGCAAATTAGCTGATTCCAGTAGTGGGAGAGGGAGTGGTGTCGTGGGGGAAAAGTGGGTGAGCGGTAGTGGGTTAGGGTTTCCCCTGGTGGGGATATGGAGGGGGGTGGGTCGGCAGGCTGGGCCAGGTGGGTCGGCCTGGCCTGTGAGCTGGGTCGTCTGGCCCAGTGGCGAGGGGGCCTTTTTTAGTTTTGTTTCTGTTTTATCTTTTGTTTATTTATTTCTTTTCTGTTTCTATTAATAATTAATTTATTTTAGTTTTTGTAAAATATAATTTCAACACCTAAATTAGTATTTAGAATTACAACACTGCCACATTAATTTGGACACCTAAATAAAATAGTTTAATATATTATTAATTTGAAAAAGGTATTTAATTAAATGTTTTGCTGCTGTTTTAATTACCTTAGTGCATCTAAACACTTTACAAAAATGTGGTTTCTGCACCAATATTATTTATGAATTATTTGCTATAACTTGAAAATTTTAGTTTTTAAAGTTGAAAACTTTTGATGTTTGCTTTTAATTCAATTTTGAATTTGAGTCGGTTTTGAACTAACGCGAGATTATCAACAGTAATCGAGGTGATGTGGCATCATTAGCAGGGAATTACTGTAGTCTAATTATCCGGGCGTCACAGGTTTTTTCGACTACGCCCGTTCGTCTTCATCATGGATCCGGTCTTCTTCCTAGCGGGATTTCAGGCAAGATGACCGTCACCTTGGATCTCACTACTATCTTTGCTATGCTAGTTATCTCGATGCTATCGCTATGTCGCGTTACTGTGACGCCCCGAGACCGACGCTCCAGACGGCTTCCATGTTTTTCGTTGTTGCCGTGTGTTTTATTTGCTTGTTGCATTCATCATGTCATCATGGGCATTGCATTCTCATGTTTTCATAAAACTTGCATCCGCTCGTAGTTGCCGCTTCTTCCGTGTCTCGGTTGACATTCTCTCAGATCAACCGGACTGCTCTCTTCTCTCTCTTTTCTGACCTCATCAAACCCCTTGCCTTCGTTGACCGTTCCGAGACCAACCAGGTTTTTCGAGTCCCTCTCATCTGGCCGCTTAATCTTTCTCCACAACCACGACCCCTCATGCATGTCCGAAATTGCCCCGAACCCGAACCGCTCAGTCATCACCATTGCATTAAAATCATCCCCTAACATCCCTAAAATATCTCGAGTTCATTGTTTGGACTCCCTAACCTATTTATTCTCGACCGCCCGATCTAATCGGAGGGTCCAAGATCTGTCCCCATACCTATTTAAACAGATCAACCCCTAGCCCTAGCCCGTCCAATCCATCCGGTCCTCCTCTCGCCGCCACCCACTGATTTCTCCACCTGGTCTCCCCCTTCCTCGGGATCTCTCCGATCCTTCCACCCACCCCTCCTCGATTTCAGACACCGGCCAGTCGCCTTCAAACCTACCCAACCGGCGCTCTCCTCTGGATCCCCTCGATCCACCAACTAGCGACAGAAACACCCGCAGGAGAGAGCCAGGGGCTCGATCCCCTGCTCATGCCCGAGCTTCTCCAACCTCTGCGTCATCCCGCTCCTCTGCATCGGCAGCCAGGCACCCGAGGCCATGCGTTCCTCCCCTCGCGCAACACCTCGTTGCCATCGAGAGCCTCCTCGCGTAGCCGTGCCCCGCACTCGTCGTCCTCGAGCCAGGAGCCCCTCGTTCGAGCGCCAACCGCCTCCTCCCGCTCGTCACCTCGTCGCCTCTCGGCACGCACGCCTCCCTCCGGCCGTCGACCGCGTGGAGCTCGCCAGTGCAGCCTCCCGCCAGGTCGACCCGCTCCCCGCGCCATGGATTTTGCATCGACCTCGATGTTCGCTGCCTTGCCGCCCAAGCATGGCCTCGCCTTCGCGCCTCCGACGACCGGCCTCGTTGTCGCCAGCAACCCCAGGCAGGCCCCGTCGCGCCCCTGCCATCCCCTCGTCGTCTCTTTCTTCTTCACTTCCCCGTTTTCTTCTCTGAATTCCCTCTATCTTCGTCCTTCAGGCAACAGCCGACGTCGTGGACGCCAACCGCCAAGTCGTCGCCTTCCACCGCCGCCCTGGCCTCGGATCCAGCCGGTTCCCGTGGTCCCTCGCCCTGCCAAGTCCCTTTGCTGCTCCCCTACTTCGCACCGCTGCCTACCCTGCGTCCAGAGGAGGACGAACGCCTCCGCGCCCTGCTTCTCGTTCTGTCTAGGAACAAGCGACTGCGCCCGTTGACCTGGCCTCGTGGGCCTCGTCCCTGCCCAGCAGCCTCCAAGCCCAGCACCTCCACCAACTCGGGCCTTGGGCCTTGGTGAGCGCCCAACCGCCCACTGTTTCAGCCCAGTACCTTTTTCTGCCTGCGATTTTAGCTATTTATCCAGAGTTTACTGTTTTGTAGAAAAACCCTCATGTTCATGCATATAATAATTCACAAACCGTGCATCGGATTAAAAAAATTTAAACATGTAAAATGCTTAGAATTCCTTCTAGTTTCATAATATGCAGCATTCATCCATGTTAAATTTGTTTAAAATGATGTTTGATTAAATTTGCTAGATGGCATGTTAAAATGATTTATTTCATAACTAATTAACCGTAGCTCCGATTTTAATAAACTTTATATGTAAATGGGGTAGAAAAATGCCTAGTTTAACATGGTGTACTCTATTTTCTCTGTTTAACAACATTAAAATTGTGTTTAGGGCAGAACAGTAGCAAATTCAAAATATGCATATGAGGATTTTGCGGAATTGTTATTTGTTGTTCCGGCCTCATTTAAACTTTCCTAGATAGGTAGTTTTCATATGCTTCATCCCTTGCCATGTTTAATAACATTTAATATTGTTGGGTACATAATCGAGAGAGAATTAAATAAGTCATGTGGTGTTTCGTCAATATGCAACCCGTTGCACATTGAGCTCCACTTAATTTGTAGTATTGTTTGTGCACTTTGCCATGCCATGCCTCATTAAACCGGACATGCATCATACTTAATTTTGCATCATGCCATGCTTATGTGATGGTTGTTTACCATGTTGCTTGCTTCTTTCCGGTTTGCTTCTCTCGTTAGCTTCGGTTTCGTTTTGGAGTGTGAGGATTCGTTCGACTACGTCCGCTTGTCTTCTTCACGGACTCGTTCTTCTTCCTAGCGGGATCTCAGGCAAGATGACCATTACCCTCGATATCACTTCTATCTTTGCTTGCTAGTTGTTCACTCTATCGCTATGTCGCGCTACCTACCACTTGTCATATCATGCCTCCCATATTGCCATGTCAAGCCTCTAACCCACCTTCCTAGCAAACCGTTGTTTGGCTATGTTACCGCTTTGCTCATCCCCTCTTATAGCGTTGGTAGTTGCAGGTGAAGTTGAAGATTGCTCCATGTTGGAACATGATTATGTTGGGATATCACAATATCTCTTATTTCAATTAATGCATCTATATACTTGGTAAAGGGTGGAAGGCTCGGCCTTATGCCTGGTGTTTTGTTCCACTCTTACCGCCCTAGTTTCCGTCATACCGGTGTTATGTTCCTTGATTTTGCGTTCCTTACACGGTTGGGGTTATGGGACCCCCTTGACAGTTCGCTTTGAATAAAACTCCTCCAGCAAGGCCCAACCTTAGTTTTAACATTTACCACCTAAGCCTTTTTCCCTTGGGTTCTGCAGACTCAAGGGTCATCTTTATTTTAACCTCCCCCCCCCCCGGCCAGTGCTCCTCTGAGTGTTGGTCCGAACTGAGTAGACTGCAGGGCCACCTCGGGGCAACTTGAGGGCTGGTTTTACTCGTAGGATGTCTCATCCGGTGTACCCTGAGAACGAGATACGTGCAACTCCTATCGGGATTTGTCGGCACATCGGGCGGCTTTGCTGGTCTTGTTTTACCATTGTTGAAATGTCTTGTAACCGGGATTCCGAGTTTGATCGGGTTGTTCTGGGAGAAGGAATATCCTTCGTTGATCGTGAGAGCTTGTGATGGGCTATGTTGGGACACCCCTGCGGGCTTTAAACTTTCGAGAGCCGTTCCCGCGGTTATGTGGCAGATGGGAATTTGTTAATCTCCGGTTGTAGAGAACTTCACACTTGACTTAATTAAAATGAATCAACCGCGTGTGTAGCCGTGATGGTCTCTTTTCGGGGGAGTCCGGGAAGTGAACACGGTCTTGTGTTATGCTTGGACGTAAGTAGTTTCAGGGTTCACTTCTTGATCACTTCTAGCTTCTCGACCGTTGTGTTGCTTCTCTTCTCGCTCTTATTTGCGTATGTTAGCCACCATATATGCTTAGTGCTTGCTGCAGCTCCACCCATTACCCCTTTCCTACCCATAAGCTTAAATAGTCTTGATCTCGCAGGTTTTGAGATTGATGAGTCCTCGTGACTCACATATACTACCAAAACAGTTGCAGGTGCCGATTATACCAGTGCAGGTGATGCAACCGAGCTCAAGTGGGAGTTCGACGAGGACCTTTGTCATTATTATGTTTCGTTTCCGGATGATCAGTGGTGGAGCCCAGTTGGGGCGATCGGGGATCTAGCATTTGGGGTTGTCTTCCTTTTATTTGGATTTGTCCTTAGTCGGACCATATGTGTGTACTCTGATTGATGTATGACTAATTTATGTATTGTGTGAAGTGGCGATTGTAAGCCAACTCTTTATCCCACTCTTGTTCAGTACATGGGATTGTGTGAAGATGACCCTTCTTGCGACTAAAGCACCATGCGGTTATGCCTCTTAGTTGTGCCTCGACACGTGGGAGATATAGCCGCATCGTGGGTGTTACAAGTTGGTAATCAAAGCCATCCCCGACTTAGGAGCCCCCAGCTTGATCGAATCGCTGACTTTGTTGAGTCTAGAACAAAAATGTTTTGAGTCTTAGGATTATATATATCGGAGAGTAGGATTCTTTTTACTCCTCAGTCCCTTCGTCGCTCTGGTGAGGTCTCCTGACGTAGATGTTTTGTCTTTCCTCACCTCAAATTTCACTAAAAAGAATTTAGGATTACACGGGTATCTTGGGATCATTCTGATATTCTTGTGACGAGAACATTGTTCTTGGTGCCTCCTGACATTTAGGGGTTGTGGCAGTGTCCCGGGGAGTTGAGCTCCGAGGTGTTGTCGTCACAATTTTATCGTTGCAGTTCCGGAATACCTGAGTTTCGCCGACATTGAAAATCTCTTTTATGCAGTTGTTGGTGTGATAACCTCGACGCCACCCAGTACTGGGGCGGGAGCTCGGGAGTATTGCCATAACTCGTATAACGGATGCTTTTCGAAGGGTGAGGTACACGATTTCCGGAGTTTTCTTGGTTATGTGTTGACGGATGGATACAGCTGGATGTAGGGATTGTTAGTTTGGGTGAGATATTATGCTTCCCTTGTATCCCCAACACCAGATTGCATAACCAAAAAGTTTCGGGAGTTTAATAGGTGGGAATTCAAATATCACGTAGGATATCTTTCCAACAGACACATGATACGATATGGGGTCTATCATATGTTTGTTTCCGGCTTATTTTGCAAGCCAATCCCTTGTTTTGTTTTGGTTTGTGGTAGTCGAGTTGCTTCAATGTCAAGTGTTGATTCCATACCTTATTCTAAGCGGTGTTCTCATGTTTCTATGTGAATACTAATCCTTCTTGATCACTGGGGTTGTCATGTCAATTCTTTTCCAACCGGCGTGCTTCTCTTCAAGTACATCCCATCATTCCAACAATCGCAAGATCAATTCTAAGTTTTTTTCTCAATGGTGTTTGTTTCATCCGACCCAAGTTGTCTTTGTTTTTCCCACCCTCCCACCCTTCTTCTTCTTGGAGCCAGAGTTATTAATCAAGTATCCTCTTATTCATGTGAAGTCTCTTCAGTCTTTTGTTTCAAGGTTCGCCTGGTGATTTCTTGTGAAGATGCTCAGGAGCTATAGGTGCATCATTCTTCGTTCTCGTATTCTTTTCTGGTGGATTCAATTCAAGTTGTAGGTGTTGATCTAATCCCCTTCCTCGTTTCAAGTGCTTTCTTATATTGGTGTACATCTTAATCATTCACCTCTCGCTTTCCATTTGTTCCGGTGTGCTGAAGATATCTCGGAAGATTTGTGCTCCTATTCTAGATCCGTTCAAGATATCTCGAGGTGGTTATCTCTTTTGAGCCATTTAATTCAACCGGCGCGATCTCTCTTTTAAATCGTTCAACGGTGTATCTTTTGAGTGGGCCCTAACCCACAGGTCTTTTCCCAGGATCTTACCTGACTCTTCTAATTCTTTCCGGAGCTATTCCCAAATTCGTTTCAAAGTTTGACGTAAGAATGAGTTATCATAAGTCAAATCTCTTTCTCCAAGATCTTTCAAATTCTTTTCATTGTTTGTTCAACCTTTCTAATTTTCATCCCGAAGTATCTCAACAATTCCCTGTGGTGTTTCTCGTCGTCATTCTCGGATCTTGAAGACCGAAGAAGAGTTTTTTTCCTCCAATCCTTACCCATTCTTCCAAAGATTCATGGTTCTAGCTTGATGCCATCCTCTCATAATTGTTTTCGATTCTGAGAATTCTTTTCACCCATCCGGAGCATTTCAGGAGTCTTTTCAGTTTGATTCTCCAGAGCCATCATCTCAGAATTATTCATTCTCACCTTTCAGGTCTCATTCTTCAAATCTTACCGGTGCATCATTCAAATATCCACTAATCAGTTCATGATCTCTTCATTCTCATGTAACTAAATTCTCTCAAGTATCTTTATTCGTTTTCTAATTCTTCCCGGTGAATTGCGCCTTTGCTACTTTCATTTTTTCAATTCTTATGGTGGTTCGTTCAAGAGTTCTCTTCCTTGGTTATCATATCAATTCATTCGTTCTTTCCAATCCTACCGGTGGATTGTTGAAGACTTTTCTCAAGTTTATGCTATATCTCTCTTAATCCTTCCTACAAGAATAAGTAGTATGCCAAATCCGTTGCTTGTCATCAATTTAAATTGGTGAAGGATACGCATAATGTAATTCTTATTATTGTTTCATCCAAGTGATCTAATTTCTTCTTTCCAGAGTTGTTCATCATGTCACATTCTCGGTTCGAGATGCTTCATCTTTTCTTTTCCGGAGTTCCAAGTTTTTTGCATTATCTCCTCGTGAAGCTCCATCTAAATCATCGCAAGGCTTCACATTGTGTTTTCAACTTCTCTTTCTTTTCTATCATCCTTTTATTACCGGAGTTCTTCATGGAGGCTCTACATGGTGGTTCGTTAAAAAGTTAATTCATTCTTGAAGTGTTCATCAAGATTTTGTTGGAGGAGCTCAAGCATTCTTCATCTTGCATTCCGAAGTGCAATTCCTTCTACCTTATCTTTGAGATGGCGTTATATCACTCTTGACAATTTCCATTCATGTTTCGCGATCCACATGTTGTCAAGAATGAGGTATTTTAAATCCATTAATCTCTTCGTTGGAGTTATCTTGGTATAGATTTCACCTAAAGCCTTCCCTAAGGAATGTTGCTATTGTGGTGCTTATCAATGGTCCAAGTTATCTCTCTATCATCTTGATGGAACAAGTTTTTCACCCCGCATGTAACTTGCCATATTTGTAACTCTGACTCTTGCCATTTTCGGCTATGTGTTATGATATTCCCTCCGTGGTCGGGTTTTGTCTTTTGTTTTGCATTTTGTCATGTCATGCATTTTCATATCATGTCATCATGTGCATTGCATTTGCATACGTGTTCGTCTCATGCATCCGAGCATTTTCCCCGTTGTCCGTTTTGCAATCCCGCGCTCCTATCTCCTCCGGTGCACCCCTCTTGTTTTCTTTCGTGTGCGGGTGTCAACTTTCTCAGAATGGACCGAGGCTTGTCAAGTGGCCTTAATATACCACCCGGAGACCACCGGTCAAGTTTCGTTCCATTTGGAGGTCATTTGGTACTCCAACGGTTAACCGGGCATCCGCAAAGTCCATTTGTGTGTGCAGAAAAAACCCCTCTAAAACCAGCCCAAAACCCACCAAACTCTCTTCCATGCTCTAGGTCGTTCGATCACGATCGTGTGGGCGAAAATCGCACCTCATTTGGAGCCTCCTAGCTCCCTCTACCTATTTATATGTGAGCCTCCCGAAAAACGCACGCAGACGAAACCCTAGCCTTCGCTCCTCCGCGCGTCGGACGTGTCCGCCCGAGCCGGACGCAACCGCGCTGCCGGCCGCAGCGAATCCTGCTTTGCCACGTGTCCCGCCGCCGCCCGTACCGCGCCGGCCTGTCGGGG
>NC_057802.1:206829846-206833869 GCF_018294505.1 Triticum aestivum | reverse complement strand
GCGCGAGCCGCCTCCGCCCGCGGCCTCCACTCCGGCGACCGACGGCGCCACCTCGCCTCCTCCTCCCTCCGGCCGCCGCCCCGCCTTCTCGTTACCCTCCCGTCGCCGGCGAGCGTCACCGGAGCCGAGCCGGCGAGCTCCCCGAGGACAGCCCCGATCCAGATCCAAACTTCTGTACGCATTGACTTTTTCCCCGTGCCCGATTTTCTCCAAGTCCTCTAAATTCTGCAGCATATTGCCATGTTCATCAGTGCATAGCTTCTTGCATGTAGCTCCGATTCGCACGTGTAATATGTCAAATTGTTCGTCTCGCGATGCTCCACATTTCGTTCAATTGCACCATGTTCATGAGAGGTCATCTTGATGCCCAAATCTCTGTTGGAAGAGGGCTAGTTGCTGTTATCTTCTGGTTCTTAGCAGAACGTGGAGATTTGTCATGTTTGTATCTTTAAATCTGTGCATCTTATGGGCATGAGCTCTACATGTGTTTTGTTGTATGACATGCCATCTTTTCAAGGGTGTATGCCATGTATTTTTGTGATCTCTGTGGTGACTAGCACAAGCATGCAAAGTAGGCCCCATAATATTTCTGATTTCAGGGACTTTGTGATTTCTCTAAGTCCTTGTCTGTTGTTATTTTGTTGCCATATAAACTTGATGCTACAGAGAGATCCATGCATATTTTAGAGATGTTTAGTAAGGTTGTTTTGTAGCTATAGTTGTAATTGATCCATTCCTGCCCTTGTTTGCAATTATGGAGTGCCATAGCATGGCCCAATCTTGCTCTATTTTTGCTATAAAATATTTCTAAGCAGATTCTTAACATGATATTCATTTTTGCCAAGCTTATTGTAGTTGATCCATACATGCTATGCAATTTTTCTTGCCATGGATAGCTTCATAAACATGCCATCTTGCTGTAGATATGCTTGGTTTTTCATGCATTGCTCTGTAGTGAGTGCATCAAGCTCACAAAAGACCTTCATATTATTATTTCTGCCATGCTCTGTTTTCTGCTAAGTCTGAAACCTGATAACGAAACTTGGTATGTTCACATGCTTGCCATCATATCTTCTGGTGCTTTTTGGTTTATGGTCAGTAAGGGACTTTTGTCATATGCATTTAGTAGAACACTGCCATGCCAAGTTTTGCCATGTTAAGTTCCTGTAGCATGTTGGTTTCGTGCTCTGAACATTGCTACCTGATGCTGTTTTCTGCCATGTCCAGTTTTTCTCAAAGTCTGTGATCCTGTTATCTTTTGCACTTTTTCCATGCTTGTTTGAGCTCGATATGTTGTGATCTAGCCGTAGCTCAGTGTTCATCTTTTGTCAAGCATCTCCTGTAGATTACTTCCATGTGCTTTGTTGCTATGTTGGAGTGCTGTAGCATTGTTGTTTGTTACATTTTAAGTGCTATCATGCTGTTAATCACAGATTCGTTTCATTCTTATTTTGCTTGCCATTTGCAAACCGTGCATCCGTTTCCGGTGATCTTTATATCAATTTCGACCGAAATCATCTCATCTTTCCAGTGGCATGCTTGATTTGCCAAGTTACTGCCATGTTCATCGCATATCATATCTTGCATACTATACATGTTTTGCATCATGTCGTTTGTGCATTTCTCGTGGTTGATTGTGGTTCCGTCGCTTGTGATTCTTGTCTTGGATAGAGACGGGAGATGAGTTCGTGAACGAGGAACCTGTCAAGTACGCTTACGAGGATCAAGCTTTCGACAACTCCGAGAACCTTGCAGGCAAGATGACCACCCCTCGAAATCACTTCTATCTTTGCTTTGCTAGTTGTTCGCTCTATTGCCATGCTGCGCTACCTATCAATTGCTATAGCATGTCTCCCATTTTGCCATGTCAGCCTCTAACCATCCTTTCCTAGCAAACCGTTGTTTGGCTAAGTTACCGCTTTTGCTCAGCCCTTCTTATAGCGTTGCTAGTTGCAGGTGAAGTTGAAGTTGGTTCCATGTTGGAACATGGATATGTTGGGATATCACAATATCTCTTATTTAATTAATGCATCTATATATTTGGTAAAGGGTGGAAGGCTCAGCGTTATGCCTGGTGTTTTGTTCCACCCTTGCCGCCCTAGTTACTGTTATACCGGGATTATGTTCCTTGAGTTTGTGTTCCTTACGCGGTCGGGTGATTTATGGGACCTGTTGAGGATATAGACCTTGGAGTCACCCGCCAGGAGGGCCGGGTTACTTGTAGGGTCATTGCCAGAAGCCCGGAGCCAAGTTCCAAGATAATGGGCCAGAGATGGGCTGAGACCCGGATATGGCTTAAAGCCCGTAGTACAATCTTTATTGTTATAGGAGAACTTGTAGTATAAGGCAAGTATTGTTTAGAGTCCGAGCCGGACACTCTTATGAGCCGGCCGGGACTCTAAGGGCCGCTGGGTGTCAACCTCCCTATATAAAGGGACGACCCGGCAGCGGTTTAGGGGCGAAAACAATCTGATCGAGAGCCGGGCAAAGCTGTTTAGGTCCCTGGTTATCGAAACCCTGATTAATATCACCTCAACTGGACGTAGGTTTTTACCTTCACCGTAAGGGGCCGAACCAGTATAAACCCTCGTGTTCCTTGTCCCACTTAACCCCTTCAAGCTTCCTAATTGCGATGGCTCCACGACTAAGTCCTAACTCGAGGACATCTGCCGTGACAATTCCACGACAGTTGGCGCCCACCGTGGGGCTGGCGCACGGTGGATTTGAGTTCTTGAAGGGCAGCTTCGAAGGGCTCAAGGGATACGCTGTGGGCCGGATGACCAAGAGTCATCGCGGCAAGCTCTACATCGACGATGCGGACTGGGGCCCCGACGCCGGCTCAGTGGAGTACGGGTACCGGGTCCCCTTCGGTGGAATTCATGTCTTCATCGGCAAGATTGGTGAGCCGGGCCCCGAGCCGGATCCCCGCGCCGATCTCATCGAAACGGCTCAGCGCGCACGACCCACCCGGGCCCGGCCTGTCTTAAGGCGCGCTTTTGTGGGATGCATCCACGGAGGGCCCTCTGATCCATCCGGGTCTGGTGATGAGGCGGCCGCCGGCTCAGACGGCGAGTCGGCCGCTGATGAGTCAAACTCGTTGTACCAACTTCAAGATGGCAGGCTCATGAGTTATTCCGATGGCAACAGTATTCCGGACCTTTTTGAGCCGCCAAGTCAGGTCGGAGTTTTTATGGCTGGTGCGCAGCCTGTTCAGAACCCCGCTGCCGGATCGGAAAACCCGGTGCCTTCCCCGGCTCAGGTGTTGATGGATCTCACGGATAAGATGACGGCCCTGTTAACCGCCACGGTCGACCCGGCGGATCAAGTTCAGCATGATGCGGCGGTGGCACAGCTAAAATTGGATCTGATAAAAGCTAAAGAGGACCTTGCAGCGGAAGGGATCAGGCTGGCTGCGGAGCGGGCGGCTCTCGATGCCCAGACCCAGCTGATTCAGGCACAGTCCTTCCAACTCACGATGGATCAGAATGCGGCCAATGAGGTCATGAGAAGGAGGCATCAAAAGGCTCAATCTCGACTCCCGCCGGTCTATGATCCGTGCAACCTCTTCAACACGCCAGGTGCAGGGTCTAGTCACCCGCCAGGGGTCGTAGCACCCGGGTCTGGACCCCTTATTCAACCACGAGTGATGGGGCCCCCCGCCCCGCCTCAGTATGTGCCAATACCCCCGGGCCATTATAATAACCCGCTGGAGAACATGGTCGCCGCAGCGGCACGGCTGGCGGCTCTGCCCGTTGATGGCGACTCTCCGACGGCTATTGAGACCCGCTGGGTCAGAGAACTCCTCCAGACAGCGCTGGCGCAGCAAGAGGCGTACTCCTACAGCCGGGATAGGATCCATTCAACCCCTCGTCCAGGGCAGAGCCCGAGTTATAGCCGGCACATGGTCTCGGCGACCGGCTCAAGTAATGTCCGACGCCATGACCCGCCCCCTGGTCATGGCCCGGCTCATAATGGAGCCTTCTACGTAGCAGACCAAGCACGCCAGGAGGCGGAGCAGGCGCC
>NC_057802.1:206786419-206829356 GCF_018294505.1 Triticum aestivum | reverse complement strand
GGGTATCCCTACTAGAACCGGGGTTGTCCCGTGTTTGATGCCAGCTATCCGTAATGAACGTCTACCCAAGGACTTCAAAGGACCTAGGAAGGTGCCTAACTATACAGCAGACTTACAGCCGGCAGCCTGTATCGAGAGTTATGAGATGGCTATTGAATTGCTGGAAGTCAGCGAGGCGGCCATGGCCAAATATTTCACCATGATGTTAGATGGAACTGCCCGCATGTGGTTGAAAGGGTTACCGCCGAACTCCATCGGGTCTTGGGCTGAGCTGAAAGCCCGGTTCATTCAAAACTTCAAAGATACCTGCAGGCAATCTATGTCAATCGTGGATCTGACTAACTGTAAGCAGCAGGAGGGTGAATCCACGACCCATTGGGTTCGCCGGGTCAAGGAGATCATACATTCATCGGATAAGATGGATGCCGGCTCTGCAGTCTTAATGTTGGAACAAAACTGTCGCTTTGTGCCCCTAAAGATGAAACTCGGGCGGCTTAAGCGTGACTGTACTGATATGGGTACACTGATGGCAGCTCTTGTCAAGTACGCCGATTCCGATGGTACCAAGGATCCCCCTTCAGACGATGAAAGGGCAGGGAAGGGAAAGAAGAACGGCAACGGGAAGGGTCCTCAGTTTAGCCCGGGGAACCAAGGAGGAGGCAAGCGCAAGGCCAATGGCAGCCTAGAGTTTGTAGCCAACACCAACTCTCAAGGTAATAACCAGCGACGCAAGGGGAGGCCCCCTCCCCGAGGCGGTGGGTCAGGACCTTCTCTGGAACAGCTGTTGAATGAACCTTGTCCGAGACACGGTTCTAGAGAGAAGCCGGCGACTCATCTGTGGAAGGATTGTGCTATCATGAAGGCCTTTAAAAACTACAATGGTCCGGGTGGCGGCTCAGGCGCCGGCGGCTTGCATGGCCCGGGCGGCGGGTCAAATTCCGGTCCTCAGAACGGTCAAGGGGGCTTTAATCAACAGTCTGGTCAGGGTCATCAACAGCAACAGGGAGGCTATGAGACCAACCCAAAGCAGCTTAGCGGTGGACAGTATCACGTGTTCACCACTAGTTTGTGCAAACGAGACGAGAAGCTTCACAAGAGGGCTGTTAATGCTGTTGAGCCGGCGGTTCCACGCAACTTACGGTGGTCGGAGTAGCCCATAGTGTGGAGTAGGGAGGATCACCCTCCCCGGGTGGATAACCCGAGCCACCTGGCCTTAGTGGTGGCTCCTCAAGTGGGAGGCTATAAGTTCACAAAGGTACTCATGGATGGAGGCAGCAGCATCAACATCCTCTATTATGAGACTTTCCGTCGTATGGGGCTAGTTGATAAGAACCTCAGCCAGTCAAATACTATCTTCCATGGTGTGGTACCCGGTAAATCGGCTTATCCAGTCGGCAAGATCGAACTGGAAGTGGCCTTCGGTGATGAGAACAACTACAGGGTGGAGAAGTTGACCTTTGAGGTGGTCAAGATAAGAAGTCCTTACCACGCCATATTTGGACGGCCGGCTTACGCCAAGTTCATGGCACGGCCGTGTTATGTGTACTTACAACTCAAGATGCCGGGTCACAACGGGACCATTACGGTTCACGGCAGCCGGAAAGTGGCTCTGGAGTGTGAGGAAGGTGACGCGGCTTATGCAGAGTCTGTTTGTGCCACAGAAGAGTTGAAATTTTATAAAGACAATGTTGACCCAACAGATATGACCTCTCTGAAAAAGCCAACCACGGAGAATGAACCAGCAATGAAGTTTAAATCGGCTGATGAAACTAAACTTGTTGATTTTGTTCCAGGTGACTCGTCTCAGCAGTTCAGCATCAGTGCAAATCTGGACCCGAAATAGGAAAGCGCGCTCATCGAGTTCATCCGTGAGAATAGGGACATCTTCGCGTGGAAACCTTCTGACATGCCAGGTGTACCTAGAGAACTCGCTGAGCACACTCTCAATGTTGATCCAAAATTTAAGCCGGTCAGACAGTTCCTTCGACGGTTTAACGAAGAGAGGCGGAAAGCTATTGGTGAAGAAGTGGCCCGGCTCTTGGCGGCCGGGTTCATTGTTGAGGTTTTTCACCCAGAGTGGTTGGCTAACCCGGTGCTCGTACTTAAGAAGAACGGCACCTGGCGGATGTGTGTGGACTACACGGACTTGAACAAGGCGTGTCCGGCTGATCCTTTTGCTCTCCCCCGTATTGATCAAATCATTGATGCTACGGCAGGTTGTGCACGCTTAAGTTTCTTGGATGCCTATTCCGGGTATCATCAGATTAAGATGGCAGTTAAGGACCAGGAGAAGACGGCGTTCATCACTCCCTTTGGAGCCTTCTGCTATGTGTCTATGCCCTTTGGGCTCAAGTGTGCGCAAGCGACTTACCAGCGTTGTGTACAGAATTGTCTCCATAAACAGATCGGGCGCAATGTTCACGCTTACGTGGACGATATTGTGGTTAAGTCCATCAAGGAGGAAACCCTAATAGATGACTTAAGGGAAACCTTCGATAATCTCCGGGTCTACAAGATGATGCTTAACCCGGCCAAATGTGTTTTTGGTGTTCCTGCGGGCAAGCTATTGGGCTTCTTGGTTTCTGACAGAGGAATCGAGGCTAACCCGGAGAAGATCAAAGCTATCACCTCCCTAGCTAAGCCGGCATGTATAAATGATCTTCAGCGTTTGGCGGGTCGCATCCCTGCTTTAAGCCGGTTCATAAGCCGCTTGGGTGAGCAGGCTATGCCCTTATATCAGTTGATGAAGAAAACTGATAACTTTGTCTGGAATGACGCAGCTAATACCGCCTTTGAGGATTTGAAAAAGCAGCTGGCAGAGCCCCCCGTCCTTGCTGCTCCGGTTGATAAGGAGCCCTTGCTACTGTATGTGGCGGCAAACACACGAGCCGTCAGTGTGGCTATGGTGGTGGAGCGTAAGGAGACGGGTAAGGAGCATCCGGTTCAGCGGCCGGTTTATTATGTCAGTGAGGTGCTTATTGAGTCCAAGCAGCGATACCCGCACTGGCAGAAGCTTGTATATGGTGTGTTCATGGCGAGCCGGAAACTCGGGCATTATTTTCAGGGTCATCCCATCACTGTGGTCAGTTCTGCCCCTCTTGGGGATATTATCCAGAACCGAGAGGCTACAGGGAGAATTGCTAAGTGGGCTATTGAGCTTGGGCCTCATGGCCTCAAATATGTGCCACGCACTGCTGTTAAGTCTCAGGCTTTGGTGGATTTTATTAATGATTGGACAGAGTCGCAAGTGCCTGAGCAGAAGCCGGATAACACCTATTGGACTATTCACTTTGATGGGTCCAGGCAGCTGGAGGGCTCGGGGGCTGGTGTTGTATTGGCTTCCCCTAGGGGTGACAAGTTCCAGTATGTGCTACAATTGATGTTTCCTTGCACTAACAATGCGGCTGAATACGAGGCCTTACTCCACGGTCTTCGGGTGGCTAAGGAGATGAGCTTAAGCCGGGTACGGTGCTTTGGGGACTCAGATTTGGTGGTTCAACAAGTATCAGGCACTTGGGATTCTAAGGATCCCCTCATGGCGGCTTATCGCCGCGAGGTTGATGCCATTGCTGGGCACTTTCAGGGATATCAAGTGGAGCACATTGACCGCAGGAAGAATGAGGCAGCTGATGCTTTAAGCCGGCTCGGCTCTCAGCGAAAGCCGGTGCCGCCTAACACTTTCCTGGATGTCCTATATAACCCTTCGGTTAAGTTGCCTACAGAGGAGGACTTGGCTATCCCTGACCCGGAGGCACGACTGGTGGCGGTTCTTCATGTCATACCAGACTGGAAAATGCCGTACTTGGTTTATATAACCCGGGGAGAGTTGCCTGAGGATGAAACTTTGGCCAGGCAAATAATCCGGCGGGCCAAGTCAATGATTGTTATCAACGGCGAGTTGCATCATCACAGTGTTTCAGGGGTATGTCAGCATTGTATTTCCCCTGAGGAAGGTCAAGAGATCTTGCGCGAGATCCATGAAGGGGATTGCGGCCATCATGCCGGCTCAAAATCCCTTGTGGCCAAGGCATTCCGTCATGGTTTTTATTGGTTGACGGCTCACGCTGATGCGGAGGACTTGGTCAGTAAGTGTGATGGTTCTCAGAGGTTCTCCCGACGGGCTCATGTGCCGGCTCAGGAATTGAGGATGATCCCGATCACTTGGACCTTTGCGGTCTGGGGGCTTGATATGGTCGGGCCTTTTAAACGGTCCAGGGATAAGAAGACCCACCTCTTGGTGGCAGTGGACAAATTCACGAAGTGGGTGGAAGCTGAGCCAGTTAGCAAGTGTGATGCAGCCACGGCGGTTCAATTTATGAAAAAGGTGATCTTCCGCTTCGGCTTTCCGCACAGCATCATAACAGACAATGGCACTAATCTGTCCAAAGGCGCTATGGAGGACTTTTGTTAATGAGAGCATATCCGGCTTGATGTTTCTTCAGTGGCTCATCCCCAGTCCAATGGTCAAGCTGAGAGAGCTAACAAGGAGATTCTGAAGGGCATCAAACCCCGGCTTTTGGTCCCTTTGCAACGGACGCCGGGTTGTTGGGTGGAGGAGTTGCCCTCCGTCTTATGGAGCATCAACACTACTCCTAACAGGTCTACTGGCTTCACGCCTTTCTTCATGGTTTATGGGGCAGAAGCGGTCCTCCCTAGCGACATCCGTCACGATTCACCTCGTGTGGCGGCTTATGTTGAGACGGACAATGAACAGGCGCGCCAAGTTGCTCTGGACTTGTTGGATGAACAGCGTGATGTGGCAGCAGCCCGTTCAGCGATTTACCAACAAGACCTGCGCCGTTATCATAGCCGCCGGGTCAAAACCCGGGTCTTCCAGGAAGGCGACCTTGTGCTCCAGCTCATCCAGGATCAAACAGATGCACACAAATTATCCCCACCTTGGGAAGGGCCCTTTGTGGTCAGTAAGAACTTGCACAACGGGTCATATTACCTCATTGATGTTCGGGAGCGTAAAGATTCGCGTAAATCTGAGGAGGAGACCCGTCGGCCGTGGAATATCGCTCAGCTTCGGCCTTATTACACTTGAGCTACCGGCTCTTGTGGTGTACATATTTATCTCAGACATATATATATTATGATAAGCAATAAAGCAGGACCTCTGTCCTTTTTTCTCCTCCAAATATACGTGTCATACTAATTTGAAAGGAGGATCCGGCTTATGATCGCATTTGAGTCTAGCCGTAAGCAGTAAGATCACTTGGGGGCTTCCTGTTCAAACATGGGTCGTATTCGAACCAAAGAGAACATAGCTGTCGATACCCATTTGATTGGCAAAGTGCCGAGCTCATTGGGAGGTTGCCTTTGGTCATATTTGAATCATAGTGTAACCCCTCTGAGAACCGACGTGGATCGTATTCGAATCAGCGTCGTTAAACAATTTTCAGAATCACTTGGGGGCTTCCTGTTCAAACATGGGTCGTATTCGAACCCAAGAGAACATAGCTGTCGGTACCTTCTTGATTGGCATCGCCACACCCATTGGGGGCTATATGATCGTATCCGAATCTTGGCTTAACCCCCTTTCGGGCCGGGTCTCTGGTCGTATTCGAACTGGAAGCCCCTAAGTTCGGATTTATCGCAAAGTCTACTCTGATTATGACAACGTGTGCATGGCCGGGTTTCGCTTGACCGGCTTAATTTTGGAGTTATCTTTTTAATTGAACATCCTGGATGTCATCAAGACAAGTCCATTAGAGTTAAGATACCAACCATGCTACCCGGGTCATTTAATCCGGAGGGTGGTAAGCCGTCTTGAGACTTGTGATTTACCTTTCTATGCAGATGCTTGAAGGTACTTTTTTAAAGGTTGAGAAGCACGAAGGATAATTATGACCCGGAGGAGCATCAAAAGAATGACTTCAAAGGATTTCAGCATTCATTACGTGCACGATGGCACGGCAGAGATAAATTGTTGCACTTATTCTATTACAAAAATCTTTCAAAGTTTTAAGGGTGGAGCGTTGTTTGGTGAGCCGCTAGCCGGTTTATGACGCCTGCTGAGTCGAAGTCCCCGGCTCATCTTCTGCTCCGGCTGATCCCAAGGCTTCGAAGGTCGACGATTTCCAGTTGATGCCGCTGAGAGCTTCGAACTGAGCTTCTTCGTCAATTAACCCGGCCGGGTCAATCTCGGGGGCGTAGGTGTGTTGGCGAGCCGGAGGAATCAGACTAAGAGCTTCATAGCGAGGGGTTGGAATCCTCTGATTCTCCGCGTTGTACCCCGGCTGATACTTGGTTAAGTCGGTGTCGTTCCCGATGATGGTGGCCACCGGGCGTACAGCCTTCACGCATGCCGCGAAATCCTTCTGGTCGAAGGTGGAGCCGTCTTCCTTCAGGCTGGGGTAACCCAGGGCGATGTCTGCCGGGTCTAGCTCCGGCAGGAAGGCTTTGGCCCGGCTCAGCGCGGCAATTGCTCTGGATCTTGCGGAGGCTCGACGTAGCTCTTGGATTCGCTGTGGCAAAACTGCGAGCCGGCGCAGGACTTCAGCCAGATGGGTTGGCACCTCATTGGATAGGGCCACCACAGCTAAAGCGCGCTGTGACCCGGTGTAGAGTTGTTCCACCAGGGTGTACACGGCCTTTAGCTTGGTGACCACGCTCTGGTTGAGGTTGGCACTCCTGGGACCTGTTTAATAAAGGTCAGGTAAGCCGGCGACAAGGGTGAATCGTAACATGTGCAGACTTGATGAAAGCCGGTGAGGCAACTTACCGAAGATAGCAGCCACCATTTGGGAAACCTGGTGCTTTAGACCGGAGAGCTCAGCGGTCTTCTCAGTGAGGGCCTTCTCCGCCTGTTCTGCCCGGGTCACCAGTGCGGCTTTCTCCTCAGCCCAGGCCTTCCGCTCAGCGTCGAATTCAGTCTTCAATTTCTCCTAAGCGGCGATGCTGGAGACAAACTTGGCATTCGCCTTCCGGGTCTCCATCTCTTGAGTTTTTAACCGGCTCTTGAGACCCGCAAGGTCCGACTCAAATTTCTTGCCAGTAGCCTGTATATATTTCCGGGTTATTAAACAGTCATTATATAAGTCCCAAGCACTTTCCAAGCAAAGACACTTGGCACTTGGGGGCTAATGCATATTGAACGTGTCTATCTACGTACTGCTGGTTCAATTAAGTAAGACGGACTCTAAGTCTACAACATATGCCAAGTATAAGTTATAGACTTGGGGGCTAGCATGACAAGGATCACTATGCGGAAAGTAAGAAGACAGCAGAAGGTTACCTCAGACTTTTGTTGGATCTGATTGACCATGGCGATCTCCGCGTCCCGGCTCTTGTGAACCTGACTGATGTAGCCAGAAACGAGCTCTCCAATGCTCAAATCGGGGTAGCCCGAGAGATCCAGATTCGCCCGGTGGGGTCGCAGCAGCTCCCCCTTCGCGGAGCATTGGGCCAGTGCGGTCGGCCTCCCCGGCTCAACATACTCCGTCCGGGTAATTACCACGTCCGGGTCGTTAGCCGGTGGGGTAGAGCCGGAGGCCTCCGGATTAGCTGATGCTTCGGTCGTTGTCTTGGTGGTCGGGGCAGGGGCTTCAGGCGCCGTATCCATGGGAATGGTGGCCTCGGAGGCGGCTGGCGGATCTTGAGCCGTCGTCTCCGGCTCAGGCAAGTCCGGCACTCCGGCTGACCTGGTCTTCTTTGCTCTTTTGGTGAGCTTTGCCTGGGCACTGAAAAGACAGAAGTGTTAGGCATACAAAGAGTAAATACAGACAGGTAATGTAAGGTGATTGTTATTACCCGGGTGCAGTTTTGAAGGCCGGCAGACTTGACTGCATGGAGTCACCAGAAGAAGGGGAGGTCTCCTGGTAATTGGTGTCAGAAGAATTAAGCGGTTGACGGATAACACCCGCCAACGGATGAAAAGGGTACAAGTGAGAAAAGACCTCGGTGCGACGTTTCCTTGTCGCGTCGGGTAACCCGGCGGAGAGGTCGGTGTCCTTGCGGGCCCGGGTGAGACGCCGGCTTTCGTGAACCTGCTGCTTCAAAAGAAATTGAGGGTCTTGATGAGCTAATGGATGAGAAAAGCTTACTTTTCGGGTTACCCTTCGGACTTTCAGCTGTGGCAAAGGCTCCGAGTCGGAGGGGAGTAATGTCACCTCTTCAATCACCGGGTTACTGGCGCCGGTGTCATCCTGTCAATAAGCAAAATGATGGTAAAGTGGACAGCAGCAAACAATAAATATGGCAAGAGTTTAAAGGTTTAAGGGTTACCTCTGACTCGGAGCTATCGCTTAATTGCAGCAGCTCCGAAGCAATGGGTCTGTTTCCCTTTTTGCGAGGGGCGGCTCTCTTGGCGGCTTTCTTCGCCTTCCTGGCCTTCTTGGCCGCCTCATGGTCATACTTGACCCGCCAGAATTTATCATCAGCCTGAGAAATACAGTAATGAGTTCTTAGTAAGATGACAGGTAAAAAAAATGGAAAGGTTAAAGTCAGCGGCCTACCGCTAGGGCTGGATTGGTCTTGCAGAACGGGCTAGCCCGGTTTTTCCACAGTCTGCCAGGCTCTCGTTTAACAGAGCCTTGGTCTCTTCTTCAGCAACGTCTTCTGGAAGATCATTGCGACTGTGTCTCTGCGGGTCATCCTTTCGCCCGGTGTACTCACACATTAAGCCGGGGCGGCGGCTCAATGGGATCACCCGCCATGAGATCCAGACCCGGACCAGGTCTATTCCGTTCAGACCATTGCCTAGCAGGGCCTTGATCTTGTTGATCGTTGGAAGCAGAGGCTGGCGTTCTACGGCAGTCAGTTTGTCGGATAATGGATGAGTTGGCTCCAGGCGCGTTGGGCGAAAGCCGGGCAGCGGGCTCTCATCAGCCGGGGACGTGTCTTGGTAGTAGAACCAAGTCATGTTCCAGTCCTTGGGGTGACTTGGCGGTTCTGCGTAAGGAAATAGACAGTCCCTGCGCCGTTGGATGGAGATGCCGCCTAGCTCTAGACTTGGACCGTCTGCGCACTCATTTTGGCGGTTCAAATAAAACAGCTCTCTGAAGAGCAGCAGACTCGGCTCTTCTCCAAGATATACTTCACAAAAAACTTGGAAGTTGCAGATGTTGGATATGGAATTGGGTCCTATATCCTGAGGCCGAAGGTCAAAGAAGTTGAGCACATCCCGGAAGAATTTTGAGCCGGGCGGTGCGAAGCCCCGGCTCATATGGTCTGCAAAGATCACTACCTCCCCGTCCCTTGGCTGTGGTCTTTCTTCGGACGGATCAGGGGCACGGTAGGACATCACTTCCTTCTTGGGCAGATATCCGGACTTAACAAAGTTGGCCAGGGTCTCATCAGTGACGTTGGATTTCATCCAGTTGCAAGTGATGGGAGTCTTGGGAGGCATGGTGACGGTTGGTGGTCTATGAGGAAGAGAAAAGTGTCTGGGTTAATTATAAGCCGGGGATTATCATTCAAACTACAGTGACGACTTATGAAGGGAACTAATGATATATATTGATACGATGAGTTATCTAAGCCGTCGGAGTTTTCAGGATAAGTTGGTCATCTACGGCTTACTGCAGTTAAGTCGGAGGATTCTACGGAGCATGGTTCTCTTTAAACCGGAAAGTTCTACGACGCGTGTTTTCTTTAAGTCGGAAGCATAAGCCGCCAAGATTCCAGGGTTGCAGTTTTTACTAAGTATGGTAAAACGGATTTCACATATTGCAGTAACTTTTTCGGATCAAAATGGTCGGGCAAGGTGAAAATTTTCTAGACCTAAAAAACAGAGGCAGAAGAAGTTCTTGAGGTTGAACACAGTTCTTATGCAGTAAAAAGAGGGTTTTCTTATAGATGAAATGGGTCTCAAACCTCTACCGCAGTGGTCTCTACGCGAGGTTAAAGATCAACTAACTACAGTGGCAACAAGAACTACCGAGTCTGTGGGCAATGGTGATGAACACGAAGAACTGAAAGAACCCTACCGCAGATCTGTTCTAGCAAGGCAGAGGAGACTCACCGGAGTTGGAAGGAGCGGAGGTCGCCGCCGTGAGTCTGGTCCGAATCAGGGTGATGCAGCGGCCGGGTTGATGAAGACCAGAGGCGCGACGGAGGCGGCAGTGGCGGAGCTCGAGCAAAGGAGCAACGGCGTGAGGAGGAAGAGGGAGAGCGTGAGGAGAAAGTGCTGGGCCGGCCTATTTATAAGGCAAGTCATAAGTGGGCGCGATATTCAAGGAGACCACGGCGTGGTTATCTCCCATTCACGGCGCCTCGATTTTCGAAAAGACA
This sequence comes from Triticum aestivum, assembly GCF_018294505.1. Classification (NCBI taxonomy): domain Eukaryota; kingdom Viridiplantae; phylum Streptophyta; class Magnoliopsida; order Poales; family Poaceae; genus Triticum; species Triticum aestivum. The sequence continues at coordinate 206,819,120 of NC_057802.1, read as the reverse complement.
GTAACAGCAGAGATCCGTTGCGGATCTGGCGGAGTAAAAAACGGACTTGATGGAGGATGACATCACGGCGGATTATCCGGAGACCGGAGAATGACGTCACACCGGGTTATGGCCTTCACACGAACGGTAAGCCGGAGATTTTTGCTGTTGGCAGAGTTGAAGATTGACACGAGCCGGCTCAAGTCAATCTGGGGCCTAATGTTGAGGATATAGACCTTGGAGTCACCCGCCAGGAGGGCCGGGTTACTTGTAGGGTCATTGCCAGAAGCCCGGAGCCAAGTTCCAAGATAATGGGCCAGAGATGGGCTGAGACCCGGATATGGCTTAAAGCCCGTAGTACAATCTTTATTGTTATAGGAGAACTTGTAGTATAAGGCAAGTATTGTTTAGAGTCCGAGCCGGACACTCTTATGAGCCGGCCGGGACTCTAAGGGCCGCTGGGTGTCAACCTCCCTATATAAAGGGACGACCCGGCAGCGGTTTAGGGGCGCAAACAATCTGATCGAGAGCCGGGCAAAGCTGTTTAGGTCCCTGGTTATCGAAACCCTGATTAATATCACCTCAACTGGACGTAGGTTTTTACCTTCACCGTAAGGGGCCGAACCAGTATAAACCCTCGTGTTCCTTGTCCCACTTAACCCCTTCAAGCTTCCTAATTGCGATGGCTCCACGACTAAGTCCTAACTCGAGGACATCTGCCGTGACAATTCCACGACAGGACCCCCTTAACAATTCACCTTGAATAAAACTCCTCCAGCAAGGCCCAACCTTGGTTTTACCATTTGCCACCTAAGCCTTTTCCCCCGGGTTTTTGCGAGCCCGAGGGTAATCTTTATTTTAACCCCGGACCAGTGCTCCTTCGAGTGCTAGCCCAAACCGAGCGATGTCCGGCGCCCCCTGGGCAACCCGACGTCTGGCTCATCCGTTGTGCCCTGAGAACGAGTTATGTGCAGCTCCTATCGGGATTTGTCGGCACATTCGGGGGCTTTGCTGGTCTTGTTTTTACCATTGTCGAAATGTCTTGTAAACCGGGATTCCGAGACTGATCAGGTCTTTCCGGGAGAAGGTTTATCCTTCGTTGACCGTGAGAGCTTATGATGGGCTAAGTTGGGACACCCCTGCAGGGTATTATCTTTCGAAAGCCGTGCCCGCGGTTATGAGGCAGATGGGAATTTGTTAATGTACGGTTGTAGAGAACTTGTCACTTGACCCAATTAAAATACATCAACTGCGTGAGTAGCCGTGATGGTCTCTTCTCGGCGGAGTCCGGGAAGTGAACATGGTTTGAGTTATGAATGACGTAAGTAGGAGTTCAGGATCACTTCTTGGTCATTGCTAGATGACGACCGTTCTGTTGCTTCTCTTCTCGCTCTCTTTTGCGTATGTTAGCCACCATATATGCTTATTGCCGCTGCAGCTCCACCTCATTACACCATCCTTTCCTATAAGCTTAAATAGTCTTGATCTCGCGGGTGTGAGATTGCTGAGTCCTCGTGACTCACAGATTCTACCAAAACAGTTGCAGGTGCTGACGATGCCAGTGCAGATGATGGGGTGGGAGTTCGACGAGGAACGTGGTCGTTACTATGTGTCTTTTCCTGATGATCAGTAGTGGAGCCCAGTTGGGACGATCGAGGATCTAGCATTTGGGGTTGTCTTATTTTCATCTGGATCTTGACCGTAGCCGGTCTATATGTTTGTATTTCGGATGATGTATGATTTATATTCATGTATTGAGTGAAGTGGCGATTGTAAGCCAACTCTTTATCCCATTCTTGTTCATTACATGGGATTGTGTGAAGATGACCCTTCTTGCGACAAAACCACTATGCGGTTATGCCTCTAAGTCGTGCCTCGACACATGGGAGATATAGCCGCATCATGGGCGTTACAAGTTGGTAATCAGAGCCATCCCCGACTTAGGAGCCCCCTGCTTGATCGAATCGCTGGCGTTGTTGAGTCTAGAACAAAAATGTTTTGAGTCTTAGGATTATATATATCGGAGAGTAGGATTCTTTTTACTCCTGAGTCCCTTCGTTGCTCTGGTGAGGTCTCCTGACGTAGAAGTTTTGACTCTTCTCTCCTCAAATTTCACTTAAAAAAATTTAGGATCACGCGGGTATCTTGGAATCGTTCCGATGGTTTTGTGACGAGAACATTGTTCTTGGTGCCTCCTGTCATTTAGGGGTTGTGGCAGTGTCCCGGGGAGTTGAGCTCCGAGGTGTTGTCGTCACAATTTTATCGTTGCAGTTCTGGAATACCTGAGTTTCGCCGACATCGAAATCTCTTTTATGCAGTTGTTGGTGAGATCACCTCAACGCCACCCAGTACTGGGACGGGAGTTCGGGAGTATTGCCATAACTTGTATAACGGATGCTTTTCGAAGGTTGAGGTAAACGATTTCCGAAGGTCTTGGTTATGTGTTGACGGATGGATACAGCTGGATCTAGGGATTGCTAGTTTGGGTGATATATATTTTGTGTCCCCTATATCCCCAACACCAGATTGGATAACCAGAAAGTTTCGGGAGTTTATAACAATATATTGCCCTTCAAGAACTCAAATCCATCGTGCGCTAGCCCCACGGTGGGCGCCAACTATCGTGGAATTGTCACGGCAGATGTCCTCGAGCTAGGACTTAGTCGTGGAGCCATCGCAACTAGGAAGCTTGAAGGGGTTAATGCGGGACAAGGAACACGAGGGTTTATACTGGTTCGGCCCCTTACGGTGAAGGTAAAAGCCTACGTCCAGTTTGAGGTGGTATTGATTAGGGTTACGATCACCAGGGAGCTAAACTGCTATGCCCGGCTCTCGATGATATTGTTCTTGTCCCTGAACCGCTGCCGGGTCGTCCCTTTATATAGGGAGGCTGACGCCCAGCAGCTCTCAGAGTCCCGGCCGGCTCATAAGAGTGTCCGGCTCGGACTCTCAACTATTCTTGCCTTACACTACAAGTTCTACCATAATAATGATTGTAACTACGGGCTTTAAGCCATATCCGGGTCTTAAGCCCATCTTTGGCCCACCGTCTTTAAGCTTGACGCCGGGCTTCTGGCAATGACCTTACGAGTAACCCGGCCCCTCCTGGCGGGTGACTCTAAGGTCTATATCCTCAACATTAGGCCCCAGATTGATTTGAGCCGGCTCATGTCAATCTTCCATTCCTTCGACAGAAAAACTCCGGCTTACGATCGGATGAAGGCCATAACCCGGCGTGACGTCATCTTCTGGACTCCGGATAATCCGCCGTGACGTCATCTTCCATTAAGCCCGTTTTTTACTCCGCCAGATTCACAACGGATCTTTACATTTATTGTCATCCCAAAAATCGAGGCGTTACGTGGGGAGATAACCACGCCACGGTCTCCTTGATTCTCGCGCCCGCTTTATGAGTTCGCCTTATAAATAGGCCGGCCCGACGGGCTCTTCTCACTCTCCTTCCTCTGTCGTCTCCTTCCTCTCACTGTCCCGTGCTGCTCGAGCTCCGCCGCCATCGCCGCCGCGGGTCTTCTCGTTGTCACCAGCTCAGGCCGCTACATCACCCTGATTTGACCAGAGAAACGCGACGACCTCCGCGACTCTCCAGCTCTTGTAACTCCTGTTTGCCCTGTAAAACAGATCTGTCATAGGGTTCAAGCAGTTCGTCCGTGTTCTTCGCCACCACCCGCGAGTTCTTGGCAGTTTTCCTTTTTACTGCCTCTTTCTGATCTCAGGATAATATAAAACCTAATGCGGCGGCCGTTTAGCACTCATTTCTAATGTAAGTAGATCCCTTTTTACTGCATAGGAGCCTAGTTCGAGCCCAAGAGCTTCTCCAGCGTCTGTTTTTAGGTCTAGAACTTTTCCTTTTAGCCGACTGTTTTGATCCAAAAAATTTACTGCGATGTGTGAAACCTGTTTACCACACTTAGTAAAAAACTGCAATCATTGAATCTCGGCGGTTTACATTTCCGGTTCAAAGAAACCACGCGCCATAGAACCTTCCGGCTTAAAGAAAACCATGCGCCATAAAATTTCCCGGGTCATCTGTAATAAGGTCATAGACAATTTGAATTACCCTCAGGCACACCAGCGGCTTAGATAACCTGATGCACTTAGACATATATCATTAGTCCCCTCCATAAGCCGCCATATTAAACCTTAACTTGTAAGTCTCCTCCGGCTCAGTAATAAGCCGGACATTTTTCCTTGTATCATAGGTTTCCAACAGTCACCATGCCTCCCAAAGCTCCTAAAGCCTCCATCACTTGCAACTGGATGAGGTCCAACGTCACCAATGAGACCCTAGCAGATTTTGTTAAGTCCGGATATCTGCCCAAGAAGGATGTCATGTCCTACCATGCCCCCGACCCGTCAGAAGAGAGACCACAACCAAAGGATGGGGAGGTAGTGATTTTTGCGGACCACATGAGCCGGGGCTTCGCACCGCCCGGCTCAAAGTTTTTTAGGGATGTTCTAAACTTCTTCGACTTGCGGCCTCAAGATATAGGGCCCAACTCAGTGTCCAACATCTGCAATTTCCAAGTCATCAGCGAGGTTTACCTTGGAGAATAACCTAGTCTGCTGCTCTTCAGAGAGCTTTTTTATTTGAACCGTCAGAATGAGTGCGCCAATGGGCCAAGTCTGGAGCTAGGTGGCATCTCCATCCAGCGACGTAGGGACTGCCTTTTCCCTTACGCAGAGCCGCCCAGCCACCCCAAGGACTGGAATCTGACGTGGTTTTACTGCCAAGACACGTCGCCGGCTGACGAGAGTCCGTCGCCCGACTTTCGCCCCTCTCGTCTGGAGCCGACTCACCCACTGTCGGACAAGCTGACTCAAGCGGAGCGCCAGCCTCTGCTCCCCACTATCAACAAGATCAAGGCCCTCCTGGGCAATGGCCTGAACGGAATCGACCTGGTCCGGGTCTGGATCTCATGGCGGGTGATCCCATTGAGCCGCCGCCCCGGCTTAATGTGTGAGTACACAGGCCGAAAAGATGACCCGCAGAGACACAGCCGCAACGATCTTCCTAAAGACGTTGCAGAAGAAATGACAAAGGCTCTTTTGAACGAGAGCCTGGCAGACTGCGGAAGGACCGGGCTAGCCCCCTTCTGCAAGACCAACCCAGCCCCAGCGGTAAGCCGCTGATTTGAACATCTTATCTGGACATGACTTTCATCTGAATTGTTTTAAGAAAACCTCATCGCATTTTTCAGGCTGATGATAAGTTCTGGCGGGTCAAATACGACCATGAGGCGGCCAAGAAGGCCAGGAAGGCGAAGAAAGCCGCCAAGAAAGCCGCCCCTCGCAAGAAAGGAAGCAGGCCTACTGCTTCGGAGCTGATGCAATTAAGCGACAGCTCCGAGTCAGAGGTAACCCCCGAGCTTTTAAATCCTTGCTGTATTTGTTGTTTGTTGTTGTCCGCCTTATCAATATTTGCTCATTGACAGGATGACACCGGCGCAAGTAACCCGGTGGATGAAGAGGTAATGTCACTTTCCTCCAACTCGGAGCCCTTGCCCAAGCTGAAAGTCTGAAGGGTAACCCGGAAAGTAAGCTTTTCACATCCTTTAGCTTATCAAGACCCTCAATTTATTTTGAAGCGACAGGTTCATGAAAGCCGCGTCACACCCGGACCAACAAGGACACCGACCTCTCAGCCGGGTTACCCGACGCAACAAGGAAGCGCCGAACTGAGGTTATTTCCCACTTGTATCCTTTTCATCCGTTGGCGGGTGTTATCCGTCAGCCACTTAATTCTTCTGACTCCAATTATCAGGAGACCTCCCCCTCTTTGGGCGACTCTATGCAGTCGAGTCTTCCGACTTTCAAGACCGTGCCCAGGTAATGACAACCCTCTCATATTTGTTCTGGTCCTTGCTCATACTTTTTATACTAACCTTTGTTGTTCTTTCAGTGCCCAGGCAAAACTTACCAAGAGGGCAAAGAAAACCAAGTCGGCCGGAGTGCCGGATTTGCCTGAGCTGGAGGTGACGGTCCAAGAAGCGCCAGCTGCCTCCGCCCCCGAAGCCACCACTCCAATGGACACGGCACCTGTAGAAGCTTCTGCTGACCCGGAGGCCTCCGGCTCGGCTCAACCAACAAATGACCCGGACGTGGTAATCACCCGGACGGCATTTGTTGAGCCGGGGAGACCAACCGCACTGGCTAAGTGCTCCGCTAAGGGGGAGTTGCTGCAGCCTCACCGGGTGAACCTGGACCTCTCCGACCACACCAACCTGAGCATTGGAGAGCTCGTCTCTGGCTACATCAGCCAAGTGCACAAGAGCCGGGACACAGAGGTTGCCATGGTGAACCAGATCCAGCAAAAATCTGTGGTATCCTTCTGCTATCCTTCTGTTGTCCTCTTACTTACTGCCTAGTTACCTTTACCATGCTAGCCCCCAAGTCGACGACTTATGATTGAATAGGTTGTAGACTTAGGTTCCGGCTTACTCAATTGAACCGGCAATTTGTAGATAGAAATATTCAATATGCATTAGCCCCCAAGTGCCAAGTGTCTTTGCTTGGAAAGTGCTTGGGACTTAAAATTTATATAGTAACTGTTCATGTCATAACCCGGAAATGTATGCAGGCTGTTGGCAAGAAGCTAGAGGCTGACATGGCTGATCTCAAGAGCCGGCTGCAGATGCAAGAGATGGAGACCCGGAAGGCAAACGCCAAGTTCGTGTCCAGCATCGCCGCGCAAGAGAAGCTGAAGACGGAGTTCGACACTGAGCGGAAGGCGTGGGCCGAAGAAAAGGCCGCATTGGTGACCCGGGCTGAACAGGCGGAGAAGACTCTCTCCGAGAAGACCGCCGAGCTCTCCGGCCTAAAGCGCCAGGTTTCCCAGATGGTGGCCGCCATCTTCGGTAAGTCGCCTCACCGGCTTTCATCAAGTTGAAAATGTTTATATCTCATAATTCATCCTTGTAACACCGGCTTATCTGATTCTGTTAAACAGGTCCCAGAAGTGCCAACCTCAACCAGAGCGTGGTCACCAAGCTGAAGGCCGTGTATACCCTGGTGGAGCAGCTCTACACCGGGTCACAGCATGCCTTAGCTGTGGTGGCCTTATCCAACGAGCTGCCGACTCACTTGGCAGAAGTCCTTCGCCGGCTCGCTGTACTGCCTCAACGGATTCAAGAGCTGCGACGGGCTTCTGCAAGAGCCGGAGCAATCGCCGCGCTGAGCCGGGCCAAGGCATTCCTGCCGGAGTTAGACCCGGCGGACATCGCCCTTGGCTACCCAAGCCTGAAGGAAGACGGCTCAGCTTTCGATCAGAAGGACTTCGCAGCTTGCGTGAAGGCTGTACGCCCGGTGGCCACCCTTATCGGCAACGACACAGATCTGACCAAATACCAGCCGGGCTATGACGCAGAAAATCAGAGGATTCCTACTCCACGCTATGAAGTCCTCAACTTGATCCCGCCGGCTCGTCAGCACACTTTCGCCCCAGAGATTGACCCTTCCGGGTTAATTGACGAGGAAGCCCAGTTCGAAGCTCTGAGCGACATCGACTGGAAGTCATCAACCTTTCGGGTCTTGGGATCAACCGGAGGAGAAGGAAGAGATGAGCCGGAGACTTCCACCCAGCAAGCGTCTTAACTTCCGCAGCCGGTTTACCAAACAATGCTCCACCCTTTTAAACTTGATGAGTTTTGTAATAGAGTAGGTGCAACAGTTTATCTCTGTCGTGCCATCGTGCACGTATTAAATGCTGAAGTCTTTTGAAGTTGTCTCTTTGATGTTCCTCCGGGTCATAATCAATCATTTGTTTTTCTTAACCTCAAAAGAGGTGCCTTTAATTATCCTGCATAGAAAGGCAAATCACAAGTCTCGAGGCGGCTTACCGCCCTGAGAATCATAAGTTTCAGATAATCCGTAATATGAATCAAAAAGGACTTATCTTCAATGATATCCTGAATACAGCTATAAGTACATACTTAACGGCCTGCAAGCATACTTCCGGTTTAGATAACCCGGATAAGATGGTTGGTACCGCAACTCTGGTTTACCTGTCTTATAACACCCATTGTGTTCAGCAATACTGTAAACCCAAGTTAAGCCGGCAAAGTGAGACCCGGCCGTACACACTTGGGATAATCAGACGAAACTGACTATAAACTGGAAGAACTTAGGGGCTTCCGGTTCGAATACGACCAGAGACCCGGCCCAAAGGGGTTAAGCTAAGATTCGGATACGATCATATAGCCCCCAGTGAGTGTGGCGATGCCAATCAAGAGGGTATCGACAGCTATGTTCTCTTTGGTTCGAATACGACCCATGTTTGAACAGGAAGCCCCCAAGTGATTTTAAGAATTGTTTAACGACGCTGATTCGAATACGATCCACGTCGGTTCTCAGAGGGGTTAAACTATGATTCAAATATGACCAAAGGTAACCTCCCAATGAGCTCGGCACTTTGCCAATCAAATGGGTATCGACAGCTATGCTCTCTTTGGTTCGAATACGACCCATGTTTGAACAGGAAGCCCCCAAGTGACCATATTGCTTACGGCTAGATTCGAATACGATCATAAACCGGATCCTCCTTTAAGTCATCATGTAATCTTGCAATGAAAACAACACGTGCATATTTGGAGGAGAAAAAAGGACAGAGGTCCTGCTTTATTGCTTATCATAATATATACATGGCTGAGAGAAATATGTACACCACGAGAGCCGGTGGCTCAAGTGTAGTAGGGCCGAAGCTGAGCTATGTTCCACGGCCGACGGGTCTCCTCCTCCGACTTACGTGAATCTTTGTGCTCCCGAATGTCAATGAGGTAATATGACCCGTTGTGCAAGTTCTTGCTGACCACAAAGGGCCCTTCCCAAGGCGGGGATAACTTGTGTGCATCTGTTTGATCCTGGATGAGCTGGAGCATGAGATCACCTTCCTGGAAGACCCGGGATTTAACCCGGCGGCTATGATAACTGTGCAGGTCTTGTTGGTAATCGCTGAACGGGCTGCTGCCACATCACGATGTTCGTCCAACAAGTCAATAGCATCTTGGCGCGCCTGTTCATTATCCGCCTCAACGTAAGCCGCCACGCGAGGTGAGTCATGACGGATGTCACTGGGGAGGACTGCTTCTGCTCCATACACCATGAAAAAAGGCGTAAAACCTGTAGACCTGTTAGGAGTAGTGTTGATGCTCCATAACACGGAGGGCAACTCCTCCACCCAACAGCCCGGCGTTCGTTGCAAAGGGACCAGAAACCGGGGCTTGATGCCCTTCAGAACCTCCTGATTAGCTCTCTCAGCTTGACCATTGGATTGAGGATGAGCCACTGAGGAAACATCAAGTTGGATATGCTCTCGTTGACAAAACTCCTCCATGGCGCCTTTGGAGAGATTGGTGCCATTGTCAGTGATAATGCTGTGCGGAAAACCAAAACGAAAGATCACCTTTTTCATAAACTGAACCACCGTGGCTGCATCACAGTTGCTAACGGGCTCCGCCTCAACCCACTTGGTAAACTTGTCAACTGCCACCAAAAGGTGGGTCTTCTTATCCTTGGACCTTTTGAAAGGCCCAACCATATCCAGCCCCCAGACCGCAAAGGGCCAAGTAATTGGGATCATCCTCAGCTCTTGAGCCGGCACATGAGCCCGTCGCGAGAACCTTTGGCAACCATCACACTTACTGACCAAGTCCTCTGCATCAGCATGAGCCGTCAACCAATAAAAACCATGACGAAAAGCCTTGGCCACAAGGGACTTTGAGCCGGCGTGATGGCCACAGTCCCCTTCATGAATCTCACGCAAGATCTCTTGCCCTTCCTCAGGGGAAACACAACGCTGAAACGCCCCTGTAACACTACGATGGTACAATTCGCCATCGATAACAATCATTGACTTAGCCCGGCGGGTTATCTGCCTGGCCAAAGTTTCATCCTCAGGCAACTCGCCCCGGGTCATGTAAGCCAGATATGGCATTGTCCAGTCTGGTATGATATGGAGAGCCGCCACCAGTCGTGCCTCCGGGTCAGGGACAGCCAAATCTTCCTCTGTAGGCAACTTAACGGAAGGGCTATACAGGACGTCCAGGAAAGTGTTAGGCGGCACCGGTTTTCACTGAGAGCCCAACCGGCTTAAAGCATCCGCCGCCTCGTTCTTCCTGCGATCGATGTGTTCCACTTGATAACCCTGAAAGTGCCCAGCAATAGCATCAACCTCGCGGCGATAAGCCGCCATGAGAGGGTCCTTGGAATCCAACTTTCCTGATACTTGTTGGGCCACCAAGTCTGAGTCGCCGAAGCACCTTACCCGGCTTAAGCTCATCTCTTTAGCCATGCAAAGACCATGGAGCAAGGCCTCGTACTCAGCCGCATAGTTAGTGCAAGGAAACATCAATTGTAGCACATAATGGAACTTGTCACCCTTAGGGGAAGCCAATACAACTCCAGCCCCCGAGCCCTCCAACTGCCTGGACCCATCAAAGTGAATAGTCCAATATGTGTTATCCGGCTTTTGCTCGGGCACTTGTGACTCTGTCCAATCATTGATGAAATCCACCAGAGCCTGAGATTTAACAGCAGTGCGTGGCACATACTTGAGACCATGAGATCCAAGTTCTATAGCCCACTTCGCCACCCTCCCTGTGGCCTCTCTGTTTTGAATGATATCACCAAGAGGGGCAGAACTGACCACAGTGATGGGATGACCCTGAAAATAATGCTTAAGTTTCCGGCTCGCCATGAACACACGATAAACAAGCTTCTGCCAATGCGGATATCGCTGCTTGGACTCAATGAGCACCTCGCTGACATAATAAACCGGCCGCTGAACCGGATGCTCCTTTCCCTCTTCCTTGCGCTCCACCACCATGGCCACACTGACGGCTCGTGCGTTAGCAGCCACATACAACAATAAGGGCTCCTGATCAACCAGAGCAGCAAGGACTGGGGGCTCTGCCAGCTGCTTCTTCAAATCCTCAAAGGCAATATTAGTTGTCTCATTCCAGACAAAGTTATCAGTTTTCTTCATCAACTGATATAACGGCATGGCCTTCTCACCCAAATGGCTTATAAACCGGCTTAAAGCAGCAATGCGACCCGCCAAACGCTGAACATCATTTATACACGCCGGCTTAGCCAGGGAGGTGATGGCCTTGATCTTCTCCGTGTTAGCTTCAATGCCTCTATCAGAAACCAAAAAACCCAAGAGTTTGCCTGCAGGAACACCGAAAACACACTTGGCCGGGTTAACCATCATCTTGTAGACCCGGAGGTTATCAAAGGTCTCCCTTAAATCATCTATCAGGGTTTCCTCTTTTATGGACTTAACCACAATATCGTCCACATAAGCGTGAACATTGCGCCCAATCTGTTTATGAAGACAGTTCTGTACACAACGCTGGTAAGTCGCCTGTGCACACTTGAGTCCAAAGGGCATAGACACATAGCAGAAGGCTCCAAAGGGAGTGATGAACGCCGTCTTCTCCTGGTCCTTAGCTGCCATCTTAATCTGATGATATCCGGAATAAGCATCCAAGAAACTTAAGCGCGCACAACCTGCCGTAGCATCAATGATTTGATCAATACGGGGGAGGGCAAAAGGATCAGCCGGGCACGCCTTGTTTAAGTCCGTATAATCCACACACATCCGCCAAGTGCCGTTCTTCTTGAGTACGAGCACCGGGTTAGCTAACCACTCTGGGTGAAAGACTTCAACGATAAACTCAGCCGCCAAGAGCCGGGCCACCTCTTCACCAATAGCTTTCCGCCTCTCTTCATTAAACTGCCAAAGGAACTGCCTGACCGGCTTAAATTTCGGATCAACATTGAGAGTATGCTCAGCGAGTTCTCTAGGTACACCTGGCATGTCAGAAGGTTTCCATGCGAAGATGTCCCTATTCTCATGGATGAACTCGATGAGCGCGCCTTCCTATTTTGGATCCAGATTGGCACTGATGCTAAATTGCTGAGATGAGTCTCCTGGCACGAAATCAACAAGTTTAGTCTCATCAGCTGACTTAAATTTCATCGCCGGCTCCTGCTCCGTAGTCGGCTTTTTCAGAGAGGTCATATCAGTTGGGTCAACATTGTCCTTGTAAAACTTCAACTCCTCTGTTGCACAAACAGATTCTGCATAAGCTGCATCGCCCTCCTCACACTCCAGGGCCACTTTCCGGCTGCCGTGAACCGTAATGGTCCCGTCGTGACCCGGCATCTTGAGCTGTAAGTACATATAACACGGCCGAGCCATGAACTTGGCGTAAGCCGGCCGCCCAAATATTGCATGGTACGGGCTTCGTATCTTAACCACCTCGAAGGTCAATTTCTCCACCCTGTAGTTGCTCTCATCTCCAAAGGCCACTTCCAATTCGATCTTGCCGACTGGATAAGCCGACTTACCAGGTACCACACCGTGGAAAATAGTGTTGGACTGGCCGAGGTTCTTATCAACCAATCCCATACGGCGAAAAGTCTCATAATAGAGGATGTTGATGCTGCTGCCTCCGTCCATGAGCACCTTAGTGAACTTATATCCTCCCACCTGAGGAGCCACCACAAGGGCCAAGTGACCCGGATTATCCACCCGGGGAGGGTGATCCTCCCTACTCCACACTATAGGTTGCTCTGACCACCGCAAGTAGCGTGGGACTGCCGGCTCAACAGCGTTCACGGCCCTCTTATGAAGCTTCTGATCTCGCTTGCATAGACTGGTGGTAAACACATGATACTGCCCACCGCTAAGCTGCTTTGGATTGGTCTGATAACCTCCCTGCTGCTGTTGATGATCCTGGCCAGACTGCTGATTAAAGCCCCCTTGACCGTTCTGAGGGTTAGAATTTGAGCCGCCGCCCGGGCCATGAAAGCCGCCGGCGCCTGAGCCGCCGCCCGGGCCATTGTAACTCTTGAAGGCCTTCATGATTGCACAATCCTTCCATAGATGAGTCGCTGGCTTCTCTCTAGAGCCGTGCCTTGGACAAGGCTCATTCAACAGTTGCTCCAATGTCGGGCCTGACCCGCCGCCTCGGGGAGGGGGCCTCCCCTTGCGTCGCTGGTTATTACCTTGTGAGCTGGCGTTGGCCACAAACTCTAGGCTGCCATCGGCCTTGCGCTTGCCTCCTCCTTGGTTCCCCGGGTTATACTGGGGACCCTTGCCATTGCCATTCTTCTTTCCCTTCCCTGCCCTTTCATCATCTGAAGGGGGGTCCTTGGTACCATCGGAATCGGCGTACTTGACAAGAGCCGCCATTAGCGTACCCATATCACTGCAGTCGCGCTTAAGCCGCCCGAGTTTCATCTTCAGGGGCACAAAACGACAATTCTGCTCCAGCATTAAAACTGCTGAGCCGGCATCCATCTTGTCTGACGAGTGTATGATCTCCTTAACCCGGCGAACCCAATGCGTCGTGGATTCACCCTCCTCCTGCTTACAGTTAGTCAAATCCACAATTGACATCGACTGCCTGCAGGTATCCTTGAAGTTTTGGATGAACCGGGCTTTCAGCTCAGCCCAAGACCCGATGGAGTTCGGTGGTAGCCCTTTCGACCAAGTGCGGGCAGTCCCATCCAACATCATGGTGAAGTACTTGGCCATCGCCGCCTCACTGACCTCCAGTAGCTCCATGGCCATCTCGTAACTCTCGATCCAGGCTGCGGGTTGCAAGTCAGCTGTGTAATTAGGCACCTTCCTAGGGCCCTTGAAGTCCTTAGGTAGACATTCATTACGGATAGCTGGCACTAAACAAGGGACACCCTCGGTCCTGGTAGGGATACCCATGTCGATGGAAGTCGTCGGATAAGCCGGGGGGGTCTGGTAAGCCGTCAATTGAGGCACTTGCTCCGCCTCTTGCCGCGCTCTGTCCTGGTCTGCTGTGTGAAAGGCTCCATTATGAGCCGGGCCGTGGCCGGGGGGCGGGTCATGGCGTCGGACGTTACTTGAGCCGGTTGCTGAGACCATGTGCCGGCTGTAACTCGGGCTCTGGCCTGGCCGAGGGGTCGAGTGGATCCTGTCCCGGCTGTAGGAGTACGCCTCTTGCTGCGCCAATGCTGTCTGAAGGAGTTCCCTGACCCGGCGGGTTTCAATAGCCGTCGGAGAGTCGCCGTCGACTGGGAGAGCCGCCAGTCGTGCTGCCGCAGCGACCATGTTCTCCAGCGGGTTATTATAATGACCCGGGGGTATTGGCACGTACTGAGGCGGGGCAGGGGGCACCTGGGGAGGCCCCATTACTCGTGGCTGAATAGGGGCTCCAGATCCGGGCACTATGACCCCTGGCGGGTTACTAGACCCTGCACCTGGCGTCTTGAAGAGGTTGCGTGGATCGTAAACCGGAGAGAGTCGAGATTGGGTCTTTTGACGCCTCCTTCTCATGACCTCATTGGACGCGTTCTGATCCATCGTGAGTTGGAAAGACTGCGCCTGGATCAGCTGAGTTTGGGCATCGAGAGCCGCCCTCTCTGCAGCCATCCTGATCCCTTCCGCTGCAAGCTCCTCCTTAGCTTTCACTAGATCCAATTTTAACTGTGCCACCTCCGCATCATGCTGAGCTTGATCCGCCGGGTCAACCGTGGCGGTTAACAGGGCCGTCATCTTGTCCGTGAGATCCATCAACACCTGAGCCGGAGAAGGCACCGGGTTTCCCGCTCCAGCAGCGGGGTTCTGAACAGGCTGCGCGCCAGCCATAAAGACTCCAACCTGACTTGGCGGCTCAAACGGGTCCGGAATACTGTCACCATCGGAACAGCCCATGAGCCTGCCATCTTGAAGTTGATACAACGAGTTTGACTCATCGGTGGCCGACTCGCCGTCAGAGCCGGCGGCCGCCTCCTCACCAGACCCAGATAGATCAGAGGGCCCTCCATGGATACATCCCACAAACGCGCGCCTTAAGGCAGGCCGGGCCCGGGCGGGTCGTGCACGCTGAGCCGTCTCGATGAGATCGGCGCAGAGATCCGGCTCAGGGCCCGGTTCACCAATCTTGCCAATGAAAACATGAATTCCGCCGAAGGGGACCCGGTACCCGTACTCAATTGAGCCGGCGTCGGGGCCCCAGTTTGCATCGTCGATGTAGAGCTTGCCGCGACGACTCTTGGTCATCCGGCCCACAGCGTATCCCTTGAGCCCTTCGAAGCTGCCCTTCAAGAACTCAAATCGATCGTGCGCTAGCCCCACGGTGGGCGCCAACTGTCGTGGAATTGTCACGGCAGATGTCCTCGAGCTAGGACTTAGTCGTGGAGCCATCGCAACTAGGAAGCTTGAAGGGGTTAATGCGGGACAAGGAACACGAGGGTTTATACTGGTTCGGCCCCTTACGGTGAAGGTAAAAGCCTACGTCCAGTTTGAGGTGGTATTGATTAGGGTTACGATCACCAGGGAGCTAAACTGCTATGCCCGGCTCGTGATGAGATTGTTCTTGTCCCTGAACCGCTGCCGGGTCATCCCTTTATATAGGGAGGCTGACGCTCAGCAGCTCTCAGAGTCCCGGCCGGCTCATAAGAGTGTCCGGCTCGGACTCTCAACTATTCTTGCCTTACACTACAAGTTCTACCATAATAATGATTGTAACTACGGGCTTTAAGCCATATCCGGGTCTTAAGCCCATCTTTGGCCCACCGTCTTTAAGCTTGACGCCGGGCTTCTGGCAATGACCTTACGAGTAACCCGGCCCCTCCTGGCGGGTGACTCTAAGGTCTATATCCTCAACACTTAGGATATCTTTCCGACAGACGCATGATATGAGATTGGGGTTCGACGTCTAGTGGTCCGCCTGTACACGGTTGATTTTACAGTGGTCTCGTAGTGTCTTAAAGAGTCCATGGCTATGCCGACTCGGGGACGCTTCGTATGCCATGTGCACAGCCTTGTACATGATGGTGCTGTACGATTGAGCCCGTGTGGGCCCCACCATGAAAACTTCGGACGAAATCTCTATCGTATGTTTGTTCCGGCTTATTCTGCAAGCCAATACTTTGTTTTGTTTTGAATTGTGGTATTCGAGTTGCTTCAAAGTCATATGTTGATTCCATATCTTTTTCTAAGTGGCTTCTCAACTTATGGAAGTGTGATGATTTACTACGGAATTCATTCGTTCATCCTCGTTCGAATGTTTATTGTGAAGACTATATGTTGCAATTTCTATCCATTGATTCCACTTATCTATTTGTCTATCAAGATGCTAACGGATGTCACCCTCTTTAGGATGGCTCCGCCAACGCGTCAGAATCCGGATCGCAATGAAGGGAGTCAAGCGAACCCTCCGCCACCACCTCCACCTCCGGAGGCATGGCAAGCAATCATGGCAGCCACCAACGCCAATGCTCAGATTATTCTGCAACTCTTGCAAGAACGTACTCAAGGGCAAGGCAATCAAGGCAATCAAGGTCAAGGCAACAATCAGTTTCACTTCGCTACACTCAACCAGTTTCTCACAAATCAGCCCAAGTCTTTCAGCTACTGTGCCGAGGCCACAGATGCCGATGATTGGCTCGTGGACAACAACAAGCATTTTGAATGTAGCAACGTCAGGCCTGAGGACTATGTCAAGTTCGCTTCTTTTCAGCTCAAGGACCAAGCAGCTGATTGGTATCAACAATACAAAGATTCCAGAGGAGGTCGTGTGATCACTTGGACTGACTTCTGTCGGGACTTCAAAGCGCACCACATTCCACAAAGTGTTGTTGAGAGCAAGCGTGAGGAGTTCCGAAAATCTCAAGCAAGGCAACATGTCTGTGTATCAATACAACATCCAGTTTCAGAAACTTGCTCGCTTCGCTAAACAAGACGTTCCTGATGAAAAGAGTATGATCTATCACTTCAGAGGTGGCCTTAGAGAGGATCTGCAGTTAGCTCTTGTTCTTGTTGAGCCTACTCAGTTTGATCAATTCTATAACATGGTACTGAAGCAAGAGGCTGCTCAGCTCAAGTGTGAGGCTTCTAAGAAGAGAGTCAGAGACGCAGTTCAGTCTTCTTCTTCCTCACTTGTGACAGCTAAGCAACAGAAATTCTGGTTGCCTCCTCCTCCTCCGTTTCGTCAGCCTTACCAGCAGAAGTACAAAGGTGGCCATGGTTCTTCCAACTCTTCCAACTCTGGCTATCAGAACAAGTCTCAGAATCAAGCTCCAAAGTCCAATGCTCCTTATCACCGTCCACTCTCAGAGGTGACTTGCAACAAGTGTCAGCAGAAAGGTCACTATGCTAACAAGTGCTTCAACCAAAGGCGTCTGCCTCCTCCTCCTCCTGTCAGATCTTCCAGCAATGCAGTGGTCAAGCATAATCCAAAGTCTGCTAAGGTGAACATGATGAATGCAGCTCAAGCGGAGGAATCTACTGATGTGATAATGGGTAATCTTCCTATTAATGATATTCCTGCAAAAGTTCTTTTTGATACTGGTGCATCGCTTTCTTTCATATCAAGACCATTTGCATTTAAGCATGAGTTGGTTTATCAAGATTTGCCTAGACCGTTATCAGTTGTCTCTCCGGGTAAATTCATGAATGCAAGCTCCATGGTTCCGGATGTTTCCATCAAGATGGGCAACTATAAATTTCAGTCTTCTCCAATTGTTCTAGGTGACTCGGATATTGATCTAATTCTCGGGATGGACTGGCTTTCTAAGCACAAAGCTCAACTTGATTGTGCTGCCAGGGAAATTCAATTGACACACTCTTCTGAGGATGTGATTATTTATGCCGCTCGTGATGAAACCATTCGGTTTTTCTCTCTCAATGAGAAGGGCGAATTGAATGCCATCTCGCAAATTCCAGTCATTTGTGAGTATCAAGATGTATTTCCAGAAGAGCTTCCGGGTATGCCTCCTCATCGGCCAGTTGAGTTCGTTATCGACCTAGAGCCAGGCACTGCACCCGTTTGCAAGCGTCCATACAAGCTTGGACCTAACGAGCTGAAGGAATTGAAGAAACAGCTCGATGAACAAGAGCGTCTGGGTTTGATCAGACCGAGTTCTTCTCCATGGGGTTGTGGTGTTCTTTTTGTCAAGAAGAAGGATGGCACGGACCGACTTTGTGTCGACTACCGTCCATTGAACAAGAAGACAATCAAGAACAAGTATCCACTTCCCAACATCAATGAGCTATTTGAGCAACTCAAAGGGGCTAAAGTATTCTCGAAGCTTGACCTTCGTATGGGTTATCATCAGATTCGCATTCGTGAAGAAGATATTCCCAAGACAGCATTCAGAACAAGCTTTGGTTCTTATGAATATACTGTCGTGTCTTTCGGCCTCGTCAATGCTCCTCCAATGTTCTCTCGGATGATGAATTGCATCTTCAACCCTTATACCAATGAATCCGTTCTGGTGTATCTCGATGATATCTTGGTCTTCTCCAAGAATAAGAAGGACCATGCCAAACATTTGCGATTGGTGCTCGACAAGCTCAGAGAGTATCAATTCTATGCGACGTTCTCAAAATGTGAGTTTTGGCTTGATGAAGTTCTTTTCCTTGGTCACATCATCTCTGCCAAGGGCATCGCTGTTAACCCCGAGAAGGTGTCCGCAATTATGAATTGGGAACCTCCTCAGAATGTCAAGCAGCTCTGCAGTTTTCTTGGTCTTGCAAGCTATTGCCGAAGATTCGTTGAGAATTTCTCCAAGATTGCAAAGCCTCTTTCCAACCTCCTCCAGAAGCATGTGAAGTATGTCTGGTCTCCTGAGTGTGACGTTGCTTTCAACACTCTCAAAGAGAAACTAGTCACAGCTCCTGTCTTAACTCCTCCTGATGAATCCAAGCCATATGAAGTTTTCTGTGATGCTTCTCTCCAAGGTCTTGGTGCTGTGTTAATGCAAGAGAAGAAAGTTGTGGCCTATACCTCTCGTCGGTTAAAGCCCAACGAGAAGAACTACCCCACTCACGATCTTGAGTTGGCGGCAGTTGTCCATGCATTAATAACATGGAGACATCTCTTGTTGGGAAGACAAGTGGACATTTTCACCGATCACAAGAGTCTCAAGTACATCTTCACTCAGCCCAACCTCAACCTCAGACAGACTCGATGGGTCGAAATGATTCAAGAGTACAATCCGACTATCGAATATACTCCAGGCAAAGCAAATGTCATTGTAGATGCTTTAAGCAGGAAGGCTTATTGCAACAGCTTAATTCTCAAGCCTTTTCAACCGGATCTTTGTGAAGCTTTCCGCAAGCTGAATCTCCAAGTTGTTCCTCAAGGCTTTCTTGCCAACCTCATAGTCTCTCCTACTTTGGAAGATCAAATTCGTGAGGCACAACTTCTTGATGCCATGGTGAAGAAGGTGAAACGTGGTATCGACAAGTGTCGTGGAATTGTCACGGCAGATGTCCTCGAGCTAGGACTTAGTCGTGGAGCCATCGCAACTAGGAAGCTTGAAGGGGTTAATGTGGGACAAGGAACACGAGGGTTTATACTGGTTCGGCCCCTTACGGTGAAGGTAAAAGCCTACGTCCAGTTGAGATGGTATTGATCAGGGTTACGATCACCAGGGAGCTAAACTGCTATGCCCGGCTCTCGATGAGATTGTTCTTGTTCCTAAACCGTTGCCGGGTTGTCCCTTTATATAGGGAGGCTGACGCCCAGCAGCCCTCAGAGTCCTGGCCGGCTCATAAGAGTGTCCGGCTCGGACTCTCAATCATACTTGCCTTGTACTACAAGTTCTACCATAATAATGATTGTAACTACGGGCCTTACGCCATATCCGGGTCTTAAGCCCATCTCTGGCCCACCGTCTTCAAGCTTGGCTCTGGGCTTCTGGTAATGATCATTAGAGTAACCCGGCCCCTCCTGGCGGGTGACTCTAAGGTCTATATCCTCAACATTAGGCCCCAGATTGATTTGAGCCGGCTCATGTCAATCTTCCCGACAGAAAAAATCTCTGGTTTACCATTCATGTGAAGGCCATAACCCGGCGTGACGTCATCCCCTGGACTCCGGATAATCCGCCGTGACGTCATCTTCCATTAAGCCCGTTTTTTACTCCACCAGATCCGCAACGGATATTTGCTTTTACTGTCATCCCGAAAATCGAGGCGTCGTGGGGGGGAGATAATCACGCCACGGTCTCCTGGATTCTCGCGCCCGCTTTATGAGCTCACCTTATAAATAGGCCGGCCCGACGGGCTTCTCTGCCACTCTTCTTCCTCCTCGCACCGGTGCCTCTCTGCCTGAGCTCGCACTCCGCCGCCGTCGTCCCGCCTCCGGTCTTCGTCAACCTTGGCCGCTGCATCACCCTGACTCGGACCAGACAAACAGCGGCGACTCCCGCATCTTTTCAGCTCCGATAAGTCCTCACTACCCCTTAGAGTAAATCTGCAGTAGGGTTCATCCACGTTCTTCATGTTCGTCACCATTGCCCGCAAGCTTCGGTAGTTCTCCTAGTTACTGCTCCTGCTTGATTTTAGGCCTGCATAGAACTAGTGCGGTGGTTGTTTTAAGATCCATTTCACACGCAAGCAGCCTTCCTTGTACTGCATAAGAACTTTGTTCGAACCCAAGAACTCCCTCGCTTCGGTTTCTAGGTCTAGAAATTTTTCCTTTTGCCCGACCATTTTGATCCAAAAAAGTTACTGCAATGTGTGAAACCTGTTTTACCACACTTAGTAAAAACTGCAACCATTGAACCTTGGCGGAGGAGGAGACCAAGGCTCTTTTAAACGAGAGCCTGGCAGACTGCGGAAGGACCGGGTTAGCCCACTTCTGCAAGACCAATCCAGCCCCAGCGGTAAGCCGCTGACTTTAACTTTTTATCTTCTTCTGCATATAACCTTCATCTGAACCGTTTTAAGAATTCATCATTGTATTTTTCAGGCTGATGATAAGTTCTGGCGGGTCAAATATGACCATGAGGCGGCCAAGAAGGCCAGGAAGGCGAAGAAAGCCGCCAAGAAAACCGCCCCTCGCAAAAAAGGAAGCAGGCCTACTGCTTCGGAGCTGATGCAATTAAGCGACAGCTCCGAGTCAGAGGTAACCCCTAAGCCTTTAAGTTCTTGCTATTTTTGATGTTTGTTACTGTCTGCCTTATCAACACTTGCTCATTGACAGGATGACACCGGCGCCAGTAACCCGGTGGTTGAAGAGGTAATGTCACTTTCCTCCGACTCGGAGCCCTTGCCACAGCTGAAAGTCCGAAGGGTAACCCGGAAAGTAAGCTTTTCACATCCTTTAGCTCATCAAGACCCTCAATTTATTTTGAAGCGACAGGTTCATGAAAGCCGGCGTCACACCCGGACCAACAAGGACACCGACCTCTCCGCCGGGTTACCCGACGCCACAAGGAAGCGTCGATCTGAGGTTTTTTCTCACTTGTACCCTTTTCATCCGTTGGCGGGTGTTATCCGTCAGCCACTCAATTCTTCTGACTCCAATTATCAGGAGACCTCCCCTTCTTCGGGCGACTCTATGCAGTCGAGTCTTCCGGCTTTCAAGACCGCGCCCGGGTAACGACAACCATCTTACATTATATTTGTCTGTACTTACTCTTTGTGTGCTTAACACTTCTGTCCTTTCAGTGCCCAGGCAAAACTCACGAAAAGAGCAAAGAAGACCAGATCAGCCGGAGTGCCGGATTTGCCTGAACCGGAGGTGACGGCTCAAGAACCGCCAGCTGCCTCCGCCCCCGAAGCCACCACTCCAATGGACACAGCACCTGAAGCCACTGCCCCAACTACTAAGGCAACGACCGAAGCGTCGGTTAACCCGGAGGCCTCCGGGTCAGCTCCACCCGCAGACGACCCGGACGTGGTAATCACCCGGACGGAGTTTGTTGAGCCGGGGAGACCAACCGTGTTGGCCAAGTGCTCCGCTAAGGGGGAGTTGCTGCAGCCCCACCGGGCGAATCTGGACCTCTCCAACTACACCAACCTGAGCATTGGAGAGCTCGTCTCTGGCTACATCAGCCAAGTACACAAGAGCCGGGACGCCGAGGTCGCCATGGTAAACCAGATCCAGCAAAAATCTGAGGTATCCTTCTGCTATCTTCTTACTTACTGCATAGTTACCTTTGCCATGCTAGCCCCCAAGTCGACGACTTATGATTGAATATGTTGTAGACTTAGGTTCCGGCTTACTCAATTGAGCCGGCAGTATGTAGATAGATACGTTCAATACGCATTAGCCCCCAAGTGCCAAGTGTCTTTGCTTGGAAAACGCTTGGGACTTATATAATGACTGTTAATAACCCGGAAATTCATGCAGGCTGTTGGCAAGAAGCTAGAGGCGGACCTTGCGGATCTCAAGAGCCGGCTGAAGACGCAGGAGATGGAGACCCGGAAGGCAAATGCCAAGTTTGTATCCAGCATCGCCGCTCAAGAGAAGCTGAAGACAGAATTTGATGCTGAGCGGAAAGCCTGGGCCGAAGAGAAGGCCGCGCTGGTGACCCGGGCGGAACAGGCGGAGAAGGCTCTCTCTGAGAAGACCGCCGAGCTCTCCGGCCTAAAGCGCCAGGTTTCCCAAATGGTGGCCGCCATCTTCGGTAAGTCGCCTCACCGGCTTTCATCAATGTTAGAATGTTTATATCTCAGGAGTCATCCTTGTCGCTGACTTACCTGATTCTGTTAAGCAGGTCCCAGAAGTGCCAACCTCAACCAGAGCGTGGTCACCAAGCTAAAGGCCGTGTATACCCTGGTGGAGCAGCTCTACACCGGGTCACAGCGTGCCTTAGCTGTGGTGGCCCTATCCAACGAGGTGCCGACTCACCTGGCAGAAGTCCTGCGCCGGCTCGCCGTTCTGCCTCAGCGGATCCAAGAGCTGTGACGGGCTTCTGCGAGAGCCGGAGCGATCGCCGCGCTGAGCCAGGCCAAGGCATTCCTGCCGGAGTTAGACCCGGCGGACATCGCCCTGGCTATCCAAGCCTGAAGGAAGACGGCTCAGCTTTCGATCAGAAGGACTTTGCGGCGTGCGTGAAGGCTGTACGCCCGGTGGACACCCTCATCGGGAACGACACAGATCTAACCAAGTACCAGCCGAGTTATGACGCGGAGAATCAGAAGATTCCAACCCCTCGCTATGAAGCCCTCAACCTGATCCCTCCGGCTCGTCAGCACACTTTCGCCCCGGAGATTGACCCGGCCGGGTTAATCGACGAGGAAGCCCATTTCGAAGCCCTCAGCGGCATCGACTGGAAGTCATCAACCTTCCAGGTCTTGGGATCAGCCGGAGGAGAAGACAGGAACGAGCCGGAGACTTCCACTCAGCGGGCATCGTGACTCGGCTGGCGGTTTACCAAACAATGCTCCACCCGTTTTAGACTTGATGAGTTTTGTAATAGAGTAGGTGCAACAGTTAATCCCTGCCGTGCCATCGTGCACATATTGAATGCGAAAGTCCTTTGAAGTTGTTTCTCTGATGTTTCTCTGGGTCATAATCATCCCTTTGTTTTTCTCCACCTTAAAGAGGTGCTTTTAAGTATCCTGCATAGAAAGGCAAATCACAAGTCTCGAGGCGGCTTACCGCCCTGAGAATCAGGTGTTCTGGATAGATGACCCGGAATATGAATCAAAAAAGGCTGGTCCTCAATTACAGCCATAATAACACACTTAGCGGCCTGTAATCATACTTCTGGTTTAGATAACCCGGGTAACAAGGTTGATACCGTAACTCCGATTTACCTGTCTTAATGACATCCATGGTGTTCAACTAACACTGTAAACCAAAGGTAAGCCGGCGAAGTGAAACCCGGCCGTACACATCCTGACATAATCAGAGTAAACTTGTGATAAAGTAGAAGAGCTTAGGGGCTTCCGGTTCGAATACGACCAGAGACCCGGCCCAAAGGGGTTAAGCTGAGATTCGGATACGATCATATAGCCCCCAGTGGGTGTGGCGATGCCAATCAAGAGGGTACCGACAGCTATGTTCTCTTTGGTTCGAATACGACCCATGTTTAACGACGCTAATTCGAATACGATCCACCTCGGTTCTCAGAGGGGTTAAACGATGATTCAAATATGACCAAAGGTAACCTCCCAATGAGCTCGGCACTTTGCCAATCAAATGGGTATCGACAGCTATGTTCTCTTCGGTTCGAATACGACCCATGTTTGAACAGGAAGCCCCCAAGTGACTTTACTGCTTACGGCTAGATTCGAATATGATCATAAGCCGGATCCTCCTTTAAGTCATCATGTAATCTTGTAATAAAAACAACACGTGCATATTTGGAGGAGAAAAAAGGACAGAGGTCCTGCTTTATTGCTTATCATAATATATACTTGGCTGAGAGAAATATGTACACCACGAGAGCCGGTGGCTCAAGTATAATAAGGCCGAAGCTGAGCTATGTTCCACGGCCGACGGGTCTCCTCCTCCGACTTACGTGAATCTTTGTACTCCCGAATGTCAATGAGGTAATAGGACCCGTTGTGCAAGTTCTTGCTGACCACAAAGGGCCCTTCCCAAGGTGGGGATAAGTTGTGTGCATCTGTTTGATCCTGGATGAGCCGGAGCACAAGGTCGCCTTCCTGGAAGACCCGGGATTTGACCCGGCGGCTATGATAACGGCGCAGGTCTTGTTGGTAAATCACTGAACGGGATGCTGCCACATCACGCTGTTCGTCCAATAAGTCAAGAGCATCTTGGCGCGCCTGTTCATTATCTGTCTCAACATAAGCCGCCACGCGAGGTGAGTCGTGACGGATGTCACTGGGGAGGACTGCATCTGCTCCATAAACCATGAAGAAAGGCGTGAAGCCTGTAGACCTGTTAGGAGTAGTGTTGATGCTCCATAAGACGGAGGGCAACTCCTCCACCCAACAACCCGGCGTCCGTTGCAAAGGGACCAAAAGCCGGGGCTTGATGCCCTTCAGAATCTCCTGATTAGCTCGCTCAGCTTGACCATTGGATTGAGGATAAGCCACTGAGGAAACATCAAGTCGGATATGCTCGCGTTGGCAAAACTCTTCCATGGCGCCTTTGGAGAGATTGGTGCCATTGTGAGTTATAATGTTGTGCGGAAAACCAAAGTGGAAAATCACCCTTTTCATGAATTGAACCGCCGTGGCTGCATCGCACTTGCTAACTGGCTCAGCTTCCACCCACTTTGTGAATTTATCAACTGCCACCAAGAGGTGGGTCTTCTTATCCTTGGACCTTTTAAAAGGCCCAACCATATCAAGCCCCCAGACCACAAAGGGCCAAGTGATTGGGATCATCCTCAACTCCTGAGCCGGCACATGAGCCCGTCGTGAGAACCTCTGACAACCATCACATTTACTGGCCAAGTCCTCTGCATCAGCATGAGCCGTCAACCAATAAAAACCATGACGAAAAGCCTTGGCCACCAGGGACTTTGAGCCGGCGTGATGGCCACAATCCCCTTCATGGATCTCACGCAAGATCTCTTGACCTTCCTCAAGGGAGACACAACGCTGAAATGCTCCTGTAACACTGCGATGATGCAACTCGCCGTCAATAACAACCATTGACTTGGCCCGCCGGGTTATTTGCCTGGCCAAAGTTTCATCCTCAGGCAACTCGCCCGGGTCATGTAAGCCAGATATGGCATTGTCCAGTCTGGTATGATATGGAGAGCCGCCACCAGTCGTGCCTCTGGGTCAGGGACAGCCAAGTCTTCCTCCGTAGGCAACTTAACCGAAGGGCTATACAGGACATCCAGGAAAGTGTTAGGCGGAACCGGCTTTCGCTGAGAGCCTAGCCGGCTTAGAGCATCAGCCGCCTCGTTCTTCCTACGATCAATGTGCTCTACTTGGTAACCCTGAAAGTGCCCAGCAATGGCATCAACCTCGTGGCGGTAAGCCGCCATGAGAGGGTCCTTAGAATCCCACTTGCCTGATACTTGTTGAGCCACCAAGTCCGATTCTCCGAAGCACCTGACCCGGCTCAAGCTCATCTCCTTAGCCATCCGAAGACCGTGGAGCAAGGCCTCGTACTCAGCCGCATTGTTAGTGCAAGGAAACATCAACTGTAGCACATAATGGAACTTGTCACCTTTAGGGGAAGCCAATACAACGCCAGCCCCCGAGCACTCCAACTGCCTGGACCCATCAAAGTGAATAGTCCAATATGTATTATCCGGCTTTTGCTCAGGTACTTGTGACTCTGTCCAATCATTGATGAAATCCACCAAGGCCTGAGATTTAACAGCAGTGCGTGGCACATATTTGAGACCATGAGGTCCAAGTTCTATAGCCCACTTAGCAATTCTCCCTGTGGCCTCTCTGTTTTGGATGATGTCACCAAGGGGGGCAGAGCTGACCACAGTGATGGGATGACCCTGAAAATAATGCTTAAGTTTCCGGCTCGCCATGAACACACCATACACAAGCTTCTGCCAATGCGGATACCGCTGCTTGGACTCAATGAGAACCTCGCTGACATAATAAACCGGCCGCTGAACCGGATGTTCCTTACCCTCCTCCTTGCGCTCTACCACAATAGCCACACTGACGGCTCGTGCGTTTGCTGCCACATATAGTAGCAAGGGCTCCTTATCAACCGGAGCAGCAAGGACTGGGGGCTCTGCCAGCTGCTTCTTCAAATCCTCAAAGGCGGTATTAGCTGCATCATTCCAGATAAAGTTATCAGTTTTCTTCATCAACTGATATAAGGGCATGGCCTTCTCACCCAAACGGCTTATAAACCGGCTTAAAGCAACAATGCGACCCGCCAAGCACTGAACGTCATTTATACACGCCGGCTTAGCCAGGGAGGTGATGGCCTTGATCTTCTCCGGGTTAGCCTCAATGCCTCTGTCAGAAACCAAGAAGCCCAAGAGTTTGCCTGCAGGAACACCAAAGACACACTTGGCCGGGTTAAGCATCATCTTATAGACCCGGAGATTATCAAAGGTTTCCCTTAAATCATCTATCAGGGTTTCCTCTTTTATGGATTTGACCACAATATCGTCCACGTAAGCGTGAACATTACGCCCAATCTGTTTATGAAGACAGTTCTGTACACAACGCTGGTAAGTCGCTTGTGCACACTTGAGTCCAAAGGGCATAGACACATAGCAGAAAGCTCCAAAGGGAGTGATGAACGCCGTCTTCTCCTGGTCCTTAACTGCCATCTTAATCTGATGATAACCGGAATAAGCATCCAAGAAACTTAAGCGTGCACAACCTGCCGTAGCATCAATGATTTGATCAATACGGGGGAGAGCAAAAGGATCAGCCGGACACGCTTTGTTCAAGTCTGTGTAGTCCACACACATCCGCCAAGTGCCGTTCTTCTTGAGTACAAGCACCGGGTTAGCTAGCCACTCTGGGTGAAAAACTTCAACGATAAACCCGGCCGCCAAGAGCCGGGCTACTTCTTCACCAATAGCTTTCCGCCTCTCTTCGTTAAACCGCTGAAGGAACTGCCTGATCGGCTTAAATTTCGGATCAACATTGAGAGTATGCTCAGCGAGTTCTCTAGGTACACCTGGCATGTCAGAAAGTTTCCATGCGAAGATGTCCCTATTCTCACGGATGAACTTGATGAGCGCGCTTTCCTATTTTGGATCCAGATTTGCACTGATGCTAAACTGCTGAGATGAGTCGCCTGGAACAAAATCAACAAGTTTAGTTTCATCAGCCGATTTAAATTTCATTGTCGGCTCTTGTTCTGTAGTTGGCTTTTTTAGAGAGGTCATGTCTGTTGGGTCAACGTTGTCCTTGTAATACTTCAACTCCTCTGTAGCACAAACAGATTCTGCATAAGCCGCGTCGCCTTCCTCACACTCCAGAGCCACTTTCCGGCTGCCGTTAACCGTGATGGTCCCATTGTGACCCGGCATCTTGAGCTGTAAGTACACATAACACGGCCGTGCCATGAACTTGGCGTAAGCCGGACGTCCAAATATAGCATGGTATGGACTTCTTATCTTGACCACCTCAAAGGTCAATTTCTCCACCTTGTAGTTGTTCTCATCACCAAAGGCCACTTCCAATTCGATCTTGCCGACTGGATAAGCCGACTTACCAGGTACCACACCATGGAAGATAGTATTTGACTGGCTGAGGTTCTTATCAACCAACCCCATACGGCGAAAAGTCTCATAATAGAGGATGTAGATGCTGCTGCCTCCATCCATGAGCACCTTTGTGAACTTATATCCTCCTACTTGAGGAGCCACCACTAAGGCCAAGTGGCCCGGGTTATCCACCCGGGGAGGGTGATCCTCCCTACTCCACACTATAGGCTGCTCAGACCACCGCAAGTAGCGTTGGACCGCCGGCTCAACAGCATTTACAGCCCTCTTGTGAAGCTTCTGATCTCGCTTGCACAAACTAGTGGTAAACACATGATACTGTCCACCGCTAAGCTGCTTTGGATTGGTCTGATAACCCCCTGCTGCTGTTGATGACCCTGGCCAGACTGCTGATTAAAGCCCCCTTGACCGCTCTGAGGACCAGAGTTTGAGCCGCCTCCCGGGCTGTGAAAGCTGCCGGCGCCTGAGCCGCCGGCACCTGAGCAGCCGCCCGGGCCATTGTAGTTTTTAAAGGCCTTCATGATTGCACAATCCTTCCATAGATGAGTCGTTGGCTTCTCTCTAGAGCCGTGTCTCGGACAAGGCTCATTCAACAGCTGCTCCAGTGAAGGTCCTGACCCGCCGCCTCGGGGAGGGGGCCTCCCCTTGCGTCGCTGGTTATTGCCATGTGCGCTGGCGTTGGCCACAAACTCTAGGCTGCCATCTGCCTTGCGCTTGCCTCCTCCTTGGTTCCCCGGGTTAAACTGAGGACCCTTGCCATTGCCGTTCTTCTTTCCCTTCCCTGTCCTTTCATCATCTGAAGGGGGATCCTTGGTACCATCAGAATCGGCGTACTTGACAAGAGCTGCCATTAGTGTACCCATATCACTGCAGTCGCGCTTAAGCCGCCCGAGTTTCATTTTCAGGGGCACAAAACAACAATTCCGCTCCAGCATTAAAACCGCTGAGCCGGCATCCATCTTGTCTGACGAATGTATGATCTCCTTAACCCGGCGAACCCAATGTGTCGTAGACTCACCCTCCTGCTGCTTACAGTTAGTCAAATCCACAATTGACATAGACTGCCTACAGGTATCTTTGAAGTTTTGGATGAACCGGGCTTTCAGCTCAGCCCAAGACCCAATGGAATTTGGTGGTAGCCCTTTCAACCAAGTGCAGGCAGTCCCATCTAACATCATGGTAAAATACTTGGCCATGGCCGCCTCACTGACCTCCAGCAGCTCCATAGCCATCTCATAACTCTCGATCCAGGCTGCAGGTTGTAAGTTAGCTGTGTAATTAGGCACCTTCCTCGGGCCCTTGAAATCCTTAGGTAGACGTTCATTACGGATAGCTGGCACTAAACAAGGGACACCCCCGGTCCTGGTAGGGATACCCACATCAGAAGTCGTCGGATAAGCCGGGGGGGTCTGGTAAGCCGTCAATTGAGGCACTTGCTCCGCCTCGTGCCATGCTTGGTCTGCTGCATAAAGGGCTCCATTATGAGCCGGGCCATGGCCAGGGGGCGGGTCGTGGCGTCGGACGTTACTTGAGCCGGTTGCTGAGACCATGTGTCGGCTGTAACTCGGGCTCTGGCCTGGACGAGGGGTCGAGTGGATCCTGTCCCGGCTGTAGGAGTACGCCTCTTGCTGCGCCAATGCTGTCTGAAGGAGTTCCCTGACCCGGCGGGTTTCAATAGCCGTCGGAGAGTCGCCGTCAACTGGGAGAGCCGCCAGTCGTGCTGCCGCAGCGACCATGTTCTCCAGCGGGTTATTATAATGACCCGGAGGTATTGGCACATGCTGAGGCGGGGCAGGGGGCACCTGGGGAGGCCCCATCACTCGTGGCTGAATAAGGGGTCCAGACCCGGGCGCTATGACCCCTGGCGGGTTACTAGACCCTGCACCTGGCGTGTTGAAGAGGTTGCGTGGATCGTAAACCGGAGGGAGTCGAGATTGGGCCTTTTGATGCCTCCTTCTCAGGACCTCATTGGCCGTGTTTTGATCCATCGTGAGTTGGAAGGACTGCGCCTGGATCAGCTGAGTTCGGGCATCGAGAGCCGCCCTCTCTGCAGCCAGCCTGATCCCTTCTGCTGCCAGATCCTCTTTAGCCTTCACCAGATCCAATTTTAACTGTGCCACCTCTGCGTCATGCCGAGCTTGATCCGCCGGGTCAACCGTGGCGGTTAACAGGGCCGTCATCTTGTCCGTGAGATCCATTAGCACCTGAGCCGGAGAAGGCACCGGGGTTCCCGCTCCAGCAACGGGGTTCTGAACAGGCTGCGCACCAGCCATAAAAACTCCAACCTGACTTGGCGGCTCAAATAGGTCCGGAATACTGTCACCATCGGAACAACCCATGAGCCTGCCATCCTGAAGTTGGTACAACGAGTTTGACTCATCGGTGGCCGACTCGCCGTCAGAGCCGGCGGCCGTCTCATCACCAGATTCAGATCGATCAGAGAGTCCTCCATGGATACACCCCACAAAAGCATGCCTTAAGGCAGGCCGGGCCCGGCCGGGTCGCGCAAGCTAAGCCGTCTCGACGAGATCGGCGCAGAGACCCGGCTCAGGGCCCGGTTCACCAATCTTGCCAATGAAAACATGAATTCCGCCGAAGGGGACCCGGTACCCGTACTCAATTGAGCCGGCGTCGGGGCCCTAGTTTGCATCGTCGATGTAGAGCTTGCCGCGACGACTCTTGGTCATCCGGCCCACAGCGTATCCCTTGAGCCCTTCGAAGCTGCCCTTCAAGAACTCGAATCCACCGTGCGCTGGCCCCACGGTGGGCGCCAACTGTCGTGGAATACAAGTGCTATCGCATTGATGACAGAGACACTTTATTCTTCGAGGACCGGATTGTGGTTCCTAAAGGTGATCTAAGGAAAGTCATTATGAACAAGGCTCACAATTCTCTCCTTTCCATTCATCC
The DNA here is from genome assembly GCF_018294505.1 of Triticum aestivum. Taxonomy (NCBI): domain Eukaryota; kingdom Viridiplantae; phylum Streptophyta; class Magnoliopsida; order Poales; family Poaceae; genus Triticum; species Triticum aestivum. The sequence continues at coordinate 206,788,346 of NC_057802.1, read as the reverse complement.
GGGAAGTACGAAGATGTATCATGACCTGAAGCAGTCGTATTGGTGGACTCGAATGAAGCGAGAAATTGCTCAATTCGTGAATGAATGTGATGTCTGTCGAAGAGTGAAAGCAGAACACCAACGACCAGCTGGTCTCCTCCAACCTCTTGCTATCCCAGAATGGAAGTTTGATCACATCGAAATGGACTTCGTGACTGGTTTTCCAAAGTCCAGGCGCGGAAATGATGCTATCTTCGTTGTCATTGACAAGCTTTCTAAAGTGGCTCATTTCCTTCCTATCAAAGAATCCATCACAGCAGCTCAGCTGGCAGAGCTATACACCTCCAGAATTGTCTCTTTGCACGGCATCCCACAATTGATTTCTTCTGATCGTGGAAGCATCTTCACCTCTAAGTTCTGGGACTCCTTCCAGAAGGCCATGGGCACTAACATTCGCTTCAGCACAGCTTTCCATCCTCAAACTAGTGGCCAAGTCGAGCGAGTCAATCAAATTCTTGAAGATATGCTCAGGGCTTGTGTCATTTCCTTTGGCATGAAATGGGAAGATTGTCTTCCATATGCTGAATTCTCCTACAACAACAGCTTCCAAGCGAGTTCGGGCAAGGCCCCATTCGAGATTCTCTATGGCAGAAAGTGCCGCACTCCTCTCAGTTGGTCAGAGACTGGTGAACGCCAACTTCTTGGCAATGACTTAATCACTGAAGCTGAAGAAATGTGTAAAGTCATCCGTGATAATCTCAAAGCCGCGCAATCGCGCCAGAAGAGTTACTATGATAGTAAGCATCGTGATTTGGCTTTCGAGATCGGAGACCATGTCTACCTCCGCGTCTCTCCAATGAAAGGCACTCGTCGCTTCGGTATCAAAGGGAAGCTTGCCCCTAGATACGTGGGTCCTTTCAAGATTATTGGCAAAAGAGGCGACCTCGCCTATCAACTTGAGCTTCCTTCCAACTTCGCGAATGTGCACGACGTGTTCCACGTGTCATAGCTCCGCAAGTGCTTCAAGACGCCTGAGCGCACTATCAACTTCGAAGAGATTGACCTCCAAGAAGATTTGTCTTATCATGAGCACCCTGTTGCTATTCTTGAAGAAACTGAGCGCAAGACTCGCAACAAGTCAATCAAATTCCTGAAAATGAAGTGGTCACACCATTCCGACCGGGAAGCCACCTGGGAATGCGAGGACCATCTCCGTTCCGAATATCCGGAGTTCTTTCAGTCCTAGATCTTGGGACGAGATCCTCTCGTAGTGGTGGAGTGTTGTAACACCCCGCATGTAACTTGCCATATTTGTAACTCCGACTCTTGCCATTTCCGGCTATGTGTTATGATATTCCCTCCGTGGTCGGGTTTTGTCTTTCGTTTTGCATTTTGTCATGTCATGCATTTTCATATCATGTCATCATGTGCATTGCATTTGCATACGTGTTCGTCTCATGCATCCAAGCATTTTCCCCGTTGTCCGTTTTGCAATCCGGCGCTCCTATCTCCTCCGGTGCACCCCTCTTGTTTTCTTTCGTGTGCGGGTGTCAACTTTCTCGGAATGGACCGAGTCTTGTCAAGTGGCCTTAATATACCACCCGGAGACCACCGGTCAAGTTTCGTTCCATTTGGAGGTCGTTTGGTACTCCAACGGTTAACCGGGCATCCACAAAGTCCATTTGTGTGTGCAGCAAAAAACCCCTCCAAAACCAGCCCAAAACCCACCAAACTCTCTTCCATGCTCTAGGTCGTTCGATCACGATCGTGTGGGCGAAAACCGCACCTCATTTGGAGGCTCCTAGCTCCCTCTACCTATTTATATGTGAGCCTCCCGAAAAACGCACGCAGACGAAACCCTAGCCTTCGTTCCTCCGCGCGCCGGACGTGTCCGCCCGCGCCGGACGGAAGCGCGCCGCCGGCCGCAGCGAATCCCGCTGCGCCACGT
>NC_057802.1:206774383-206786158 GCF_018294505.1 Triticum aestivum | reverse complement strand
GCCTCCGCCCGCGGCCTCCACTCCGGCGACCGACGGCGCCACCTCGCCTCCTCCTCCCTTTGGCCGCCGCCCCGCCTCCTCGTTCCCCTCCCGTCGCCGGCGAGCGTCACCAGAGCCGAGCCGGCAAGCTCCCCGAGGACAGCCCCGATCCAGATCCAAACTTCTGTACGCGTTGACTTTTTCCCCGTGCCCGATTTTCTCTAAGTCCTCTAAATTCTGCAGCATATTGCCATGTTCATCAGTGCATAACTTCTTACATGTAGCTTCGATTCACGCGTGTAATATGTCAAATTGTTCGTCTCGCAATGTTCTACATTTAGTTCAACTGCACCATGTTCATTAGAGGTCATCTTCATGCCCAAATCTATGTTGGAAGAGGGCTAGTTGCTGTTATCTTCTGATTCTTAGCAGAATGTGGAGATTTGTCATGTTTGTATCTTTAAATCTGTGCATCTTATGGGCATGAGCTCTACATGTGTTTTGTTGTATGACATTCCATCTTTCCAAGGGTGTATGCCATGTATTTTTGTGATCTATGTGGTGACTAGCACAAGCATGCAAAGTAGGCCCCGTAATATTTCTGATTTCAGGGACTTTGATTTCTCTGAAGTCCTTGTCTGCTGTTATTTTGTTGCCATGTAAACTTGCTGCTACAGAGAGATCCATGCATGTTTTAGAGATGTTTAGTAAGGACGTTTTGTAGATATAATTGTAATTGATCCATTCCTGCCCTTTTTGCAAGTATGGAGTGCCATAGAATGACTCAATCTTGCTCTACTTTTGCTATAAAATATTTCTGGCAGATTCTTAACATGATATTCATTTTTGCCAAGCTTATTGTAGTTGATCCATGCATGCTATGCAATTGTTCTTTCCATGAATAGCTTCATAAACATGCCATCTTGCTGTAGGTATGCTTGGTTTGTCATACATTGCTCTTTAGTGAGTGCATCAAGCTCACAAAGAGGCTTTCATATTATTATTTCTGCCATGCTCTGTTTTCTGCTAAGTCTGAAACCTGATAACGGAACTTGCTATGTTCACATGCTTGCCATCATATCTTCTGGTCTTTTTTGGTTTATGGTCAGTAAGGGACTTTTGTCATATGCATTTAGTAGAACACTTCCATGCCATGTTTTGCCATGTTAAGTTCCTGTAGCATATTGATTTTGTGCTCTGAACATTACTACCTGATGCTGTTTTCTGCCATGTCCAGTTTTTCTAAGTCAGTGATCCTGTTATCTTTTGCACTTTTTCCATGCTTGTTTGAGCTCGATATGTTGTTATCTAGCCGTAGCTCAGTGTTCATCTTTTGTCAAGCATCTCCTGTAGATTACTTCCATGTGCTTTGTTGCTATGTTGGAGTGTTGTAGCATTGTTGTTTGTTACATTTTAAGTGCTATCATGCTGTTAATCACATATTCGTGTCATTCTTGTTTTGCTTGCCATTTGCAAACCATGCATCCGTTTCCGGTGATCTTTATATCGATTTCGACCGAAATCATCTCATTTTTCCAGTGGAATGCTTGGTTTGCCAAGTTACTGCCATGTTCATCATTTTTCCTTCCGGAGCACGCATATGCATCGCATATCATATCTTGCATACCATACATGTTTTGCATCATGTCGCTTGTGCATTTCTCGTGGTTGATTGTGGTTCCGTCGCTTGTGATTCTTGTCTTGGGTAGAGCCGGGAGACGAGTTCGTGAACGAGGAACCTGTCGAGTACGCTTACGAGGATCAAGCTTTCGACAACTCTGAGAACCTTGCAGGCAAGATGACCACCCCTCGAAATCACTTCTATCTTTGCTTTGCTAGTTGTTCGCTCTATTGCCATGCTGCGCTACCTATCACTTGCTATATCATGTCTCCCATTTTGCCATGTCAGCCTCTAATCATCCTTTCCTAGCAAACCGTTGTTTGGCTAAGTTACCGCTTTTGCTCAGCCCTTCTTATAGCGTTGCTAGTTGCAGGTGAAGTTGAAGTTGGTTCCATGTTGGAACATGGATATGTTGGGATATCACAATATCTCTTATTTAATTAATGCATCTATATATTTGGTAAAGGGTGGAAGGCTCGGCCTTATGCCTGGTGTTTTGTTCCACCCTTGCCGCCCTAGTTATTGTTATACCGAGATTATGTTCCTTGAGTTTGCGTTCCTTACGCGGTCGGGTGATTTATGGGACCCCCTTGACAGTTCGCCTTGAATAAAACTCCTCCAGCAAGGCCCAACCTTGGTTTAACCATTTGCCACCTAAGCCTTTTCCCCCGGGTTTTCGCAAGCACGAGGGTCATCTTTATTTTAACACCGGACCAGTGCTCCTTCGAGTTCTGGCCCAAACCGAGCGATGTCCGGCGCCTCCAGGGCAACCAGGGTCTATGCCAACCCGACGTCTGGTCATCCGTTGTGCCCTGAGAACGAGTTATGTGCAGCTCCTATCGGGATTTGTCGGCACATTCGGGGGCTTTGCTGGTCTTGTTTTTACCATTGTCGAAATGTCTTGTAAACCGGGATTCCGAGACTGATCGGGTCTTTCCGGGAGAAGGTTTATCCTTCGTTTACCGTGAGAGCTTATGATGGGCTAAGTTGGGACACCCCTGCAGGGTATTATCTTTTGAAAGCCGTGCCCGCGGTTATGAGGCAGATGGGAATTTGTTAATGTCCGGTTGTAGAGAACTTGTCACTTGACCCAATTAAAATACATCAACTGCGTGAGTAGCCGTGATGGTCTCTTCTCGGCGGAGTCCGGGAAGTGAACATGGTTTGAGTTATGAATGACGTAAGTAGGAGTTCAGGATCACTTCTTGGTCTCTTCTCTAAGTCGTGCCTCGACACGTGGGAGATATAGCCGCATTGTGGGCGTTACAATTTCGCCTCAATTTCGAGAAGTTTTTCATAAGCCCACTACAAGTTTATTCGTTTCGTTGTTGGGTTTCCAACAACTCCGTTATAACCTTCTCGGAAGGGTGCTTTCCAAGCTCATTTGTGGCAGTAGTTGGCATTTTCTTCTCCATTCTTTTATTCCAATGATCTAGCTTCTATTCTTTCACTCCGGAGGCATTGTGATGTTGCACTCTTCGAACCATCATCCCATTTTTGTCGAAGATCATGTTCTTCCCTTTGCTTATCCATTCAACCGGAGTTTCGTGTCCTCCATTCAAGTTCTCTCATCTTACCAAGTTTTGCCCCCCTTCTCAACCGGAGTGCTGTCTGAAATCTTTCTTACCCCTTGTGCCATTCTTTCAATAGTTCCGGAGGCAGTGTGTTGTTGATTTCATCAAGTATCCTCTCATCTTGTCAAGTTCATGTTCAATTCCTTCCATTTACAGTCGGAGTGCTGTCAAAATTATATCATTCTTATTCATTCTTATCTCGTTTCAACCAGAGTGGTTTCAATTCCTTCTTGTCCATTGTGCTCGTCATTCATAGCTTTGCAACCTCCAACGTTAACATGGTGTTCCTTGTTTCTCTTTTCTACTGGAATGCTCTCAATTTCGTTCAACTCTATTGTGCTATTCTTTCAAGTTTTCAACCTCTCGAGGTTCATTGGTTTCACTCGTTTGTCAAAGAAGCAACTTTCTCTTACCTCTTTCTCTTCCGCTTCTCTCCGGCGCCATCCTAGATCTCGGGACGAGATCCTCTTGTAGTGGTGGAGTGTTGTGACGCCCCGAGACCGACGCTCCAGACGGCTTCCTTGTTTTTCGTTGTTGCCGTGTGTTTTATTTGCTTGTTGCATTCATCATGTCATCATGAGCATTGCATTCTCATGTTTTCATAAAACTTGCATCCGCTCGTAGTTGCCGCTTCTTCCGTGTCTCAGTTGACCTTCTCTCAAATCAACCAGACCGCTCTCTTCTCTCTCTTTTCTGAGCTCATCAAACCCCTTGCCTTCGTTGACCATTCCGAGACCAACCAGGTTTTTCGAGTCCCTCTCGTCTGGCCGCTTAATCTTTCTCCACAACCACGACCCCTCGTGCGTGTCCGAAAGTGCCCTGAACCCGAACCGCTCAGTCATCACCGTTGCATTCAAATCATCCCCTAACATCCCTAAAATATCTCGAGTTCATTGTTTGCACTCCCTAACCTATTTATTCTCGACCGTCCAATCTAATCGGAGGGTCCAAGATCTGTCCCCATACCTATTTAAACAGATCAACCCCTAGCCCTAGCCCGTCCAATCCATCCGATCCTCCTCCCGCCGCCACCCACTAATTTCTCCACCTGGTCTCCCCCTTCCTCGGGATCTGTCCGATCCTTCCACCCACCCCTCCTCGATTTCAGCCACCGGCCAATCTCCTTCGAACCTACCCAACCGGCGCTCTCCTCTGGATCCCCTCGATCCACCAACCAGCGACAGAAACACCCGCAGGAGAGAGCCAGGGGCTCGATCCCCTGCTCATGCCCGAGCTTCTCCAACCTCTGCGTCGACCTGCTCCTCTGCATCGGCAGCCAGGCGCCCGAGGCCACGCGTTCCTCCCCTCGCGCAACACCTCGTCGCCGTCCAGAGCCTCCTCGTGTAGCTATGCCCCGCACTCGTCGTCCTCGAGCCAAGAGTCCCTCGTTCGAGCACCAACCGCCTCCTCCCGCTCGTCGCCTCTCGGCACGCACGCCTCCCTCCGGCCGTCGACCGCGAGGAGCTTGCCACTGCAGCCTCCCGCCAGGTCGTCCCGCTCCCCGCGCCATGGATTTTGCATCAACCTCGATGTTCGCGGCCTTGCCGCCCTTGCAAGCATGGCCTCGCCTTCGCGCCTCCGACGACCGGCCTCGTCGTCGCCGGCCATGCCAGGCAGGCCCCGTCGCGCCCCTGCCATCTCCCTCATCGTCTCTTTCTTCATCACTTCCCCGCTTTCTTCTCTGAATTCCCTCTGTCTTTGTCCTTCAGGCAACAGCCGACGTCGTGGACGCCAACCGCCAAGTCGTCGCCTTCCACCGCCGCCCTAACCTCGGATCCGGCCGGTTCCCGTGGTCCCTCGCCCCGCCAAGTCCCTCTTCTACTCCCTTGCTTCACGACGCTGCCTCCCCTGCGTCCAGAGGAGGACGAACGCCTCCGCGCCTGCTTCTCGTTCTGTCCAGGAACGAGCGACTGCGCCCGTTGACCTGGCCTCGTGGGCCTCATCCCTGCCCAGCAGCCTCCAAGCCCAGCACCTCCACCGATTCGGGCCTTGGGCCTTGGTGAGCGCCCAGCCGCCCACGGTTTCAGCCCAGTACCTTTTTTTCTGCCTGCGATTTTAGCTATTTATCCAGAGTTTACTCTTTTGCAGAAAAAACCCTCAAGTTCATGCACTAATAATTCACAAACCGTGCATCGGATTAAAATGTTTTAAACATGTAAAATGCTTAGAATTCCTTCTAGTTTCATAATATGCAGCATTCATCCATGTTAAATTTGTTTAAAATGTTGTTTGATTAAATTTGCTAGATGGCATGTTAAAATGATTTATTTCATAACTAATTAACCGTAGCTTCGAATTTAATATAATTTATATGTAAATTGGGTAGAAAAATGTCTAGTTTAACATGGTGTAATTTATTTTGCTGTTTAACAACATTAAAATTGTGTTTAGGGCAGAACAGTAGCAACTTCGAAATACGCATATGAGGATTTTCCGGAATTGTTGCTTGTTGTTCCGGCCTCATTTAGACTAGCCTAGATAGGTAGTTTTCATATGCTTCATCCCTTGCCATGTTTAATAACATTTAATATTGTTGGGTACATAATCGAGAGAGAACTAAATAAGTCATGTGGTGTTTTGTCAATATGCAACCCGTTGCATATTGAGCTCTGCTTAATTTGTAGTATTGTTTGTGCACTTTTCCATGCCATGCCTCATTAAACCGGACATGCATCATACTTGCTTTTGCATCATGCCATGCTTATGTGATGGTTGTTTACCATGTTGCTTGCTTCTTTCCGGTTTGCTTCTCTCGTTAGCTTTGGTTTTGTTTTGGAGTGTGAGGATTCGTTCGACTACGTCCGCTTGTCTTCTTCACGGACTCGTTCTTCTTCCTAGCGGGATCTCAGGCAAGATGACCATTACCCTCGATATCACTTCTATCTTTGCTTGCTAGTTGTTCGCTCTATCGCTATATAGCGCTACCTACCACTTGTCATATCATGCCTCCCATATTGCCATGTCAAGCCTCTAACCCACCTTCCTAGCAAACCGTTGTTTGGCTATGTTACCGCTTTGCTCATCCCCTCTTATAGCGTTGGTAGTTGCAGGTGAAGTTGAAGATTGATCCATGTTGGAACATGATTATGTTGGGATATCACAATATCTCTTATTTCAATTAATGCATCTATATACCTGGTAAGGGTGGAAGGCTCGGCCTTATGCCTGGTGTTTTGTTCCACTCTAGTCGCCCTAGTTTCCGTCATACCGGTGTTATGTTCCTTGATTTTGCGTTCCTTACGCGGTTGGGGTTATGAGACCCCCTTGACAGTTCGCTTTGAATAAAACTCCTCCAGCAAGGCCCAACCTTGGTTTTAACATTTGCCACCTAAGCCTTTTTCCCTTGGGTTCTGCAGACTCAAGGGTCATCTTTATTTTAACCCCCCCCCCTCGGCCAGTGCTCCTCTGAGTGTTGCACCGAACTGAGTAGACTGCGGGCCCACCTCGGGGCAACTTGAGGGCTGCTTTTACTCGTAGGATGTCTCATCCGGTGTGCCCTGAGAACGAGATACGTGCGACTCCTATCGGGATTTGTCGACAAATCGGGCAGCTTTGCTGGTCTTGTTTTACCATTGTCAAAATGTCGGGATTCCGAGTCTGATCGGGTTGTTCCGGGAGAAGGAATATCCTTCGTTGATCGTGAGAGCTTGTGATGGGCTAAGTTGGGACACCCCTGCAGGGTTTAAACTTTCAAGAGCCGTTCCCGCGGTTATGTGACGGATGGGAATTTGTTAATGTCCGGTTGTAAAGAACTTGACACTTGACTTAATTAAAATGAATCAACCGCATGTGTAGCCGTGATGGTCTCTTTTCGGCAGAGTCCGGGAAGTGAACACGGTCTTGTTTTATGCTTGGACGTAAGTAGTTTCAGGATCACTTCTTGATCACTTGCAGCTTCTCGACCATTGCGTTGCTTCTCTTCTCGCTATTATTTGCGTATGTTAGCCACCATATATGCTTAGTGCTTGCTGCAGCTCCACCCATTACCCCTTTCCTACCCATAAGCTTAAATAGTCTTGATCTCGCGGGTTTTGAGATTGCTGAGTCCTCGTGACTCACGGATACTACCAAAACACTTGTAGGTGCCAATGATACCAGTGGAGGTGATGCAACCGAGCTCAAGTGGGAGTTCGACGAGGACCTTGGTCGTTATTATGTTTCGTTTCCGGATGATCAGTAGTGGAGCCCAGTTGGGACGATCGGGGATCTAGCATTTGGGGTTGTCTTCCTTTTATTTGGATTTGTCCGTAGTCGGACCATATGTGTGTACTCTGATTGATGTATGACTTATTTATGTATTGTGTGAAGTGGCGATTGTAAGCCAACTCTTTATCCCATTCTTGTTCAGTACATGAGATTGTGTGAAGATGACCCTTCTTGCGACTAAACCACCATGCGGTTATGCCTCTTAGTCGTGCCTCGACACGTGGGAGATATAGCCGCATCGTGGGTGTTACAGCTACCCACCACTTGTTTCACAAGCCTCCCAAATTGCCATGATAGCCTCTAACCTTTTCCACCATCCTAGCAAACCATTGTTTGGCTATGTTACTGCTTTGCTCAGCCCCTCTTATAGCGTTGCTAGTTGCAGGTGCAGTTGCAGGTTGTTCAATGTTGGGACATGGATATCTTGGGATATCACAATATCTCTTATTAAATTAATGCATCTATATACTTGGCAAAGAGTGGAAGGCTTGGCCTTTTGCTTAGTGTTTTGTTCCACTCTTGCCGCTTTAGTGTCCTTCATACCGGTGTTATGTTCCTTGATTTTGCGTCCCTAACACGGTGATGGTTAATTGGCCCCTCTTGACAGTTCGCTTTGAATAAAACTCTTCCAGAAAGGCCCAACATTGTTTTTACCATTTGTCTAATAACAACTAAAACTTGCATAGGGATCCGCCGGCACCCGAGGTCTCTTAATCAACCCCCCGGGCCAGTGCTCCTAGCAGTCGGCGGTGCCACCTCGGGGCAACTCGATGGTATTTTGGCTACCATCCACTTTGCATAGACGATGTTGTCCTGACAACGAGATACGCGTGGCTCCTATCGGGGTATCGACGCACCGGGTGGTCTTGCTGGTTTTGTTTTACCATTGTTGAAATGTCTTGTGCAACGGGATTCCGAGTCTGATTGGAGGGTCCCGAGATGGAGGATTGTCTCCGCGGATCGTGAGCTTGTCATGGGCTAAGTTGGGACACCCCTGCAGGGTTTTGAACTTTCGAGAGCCATGCCCGAGGTTATGTCGCAGATGGGAATTTTTAATATCCGGTTGTAGTGGACTTGAACTAAACTCAATTAAAATACACCAACCGTGTGCGTAACCGTGACCGTCTCTTTTCGAGTGAGTTCAAGAAGAGAACACGGTGGGGTTATGTTAGAACGTAAGTAGTTCAGGATCACTTATTGATCATTACTAGTTTGCGGCCATTTACGTAGTTTCTCATCTTACTCTTGTATTCATAACTTAGTCACCATACAATGCTTAGTCGCTTGCCTCAACCTCACCACTTATCCATTCCATACCCATTAAGCTTTGCTAGTCTTGACACCCATGGTAATGGGATTACTGAGTCCTTGTGGCTCACAGATTACTACAACAACAGTTACAGGTACGGGTAATGTGATGATCATGACGTGAGAGCGATGTTTACTTGTTTTGGAGTTCTTCTTCTTCTTCGATCTTGGGAAAGGTTCCTGGTCGGCAGCCTGATCTTGGGAAAGGGTGGATGTCGTTTGAGTTCCTGTTTGTGTTTCATCCGTAGTCGGATGTTGTTCTCATGTATGATGTTTGATGTATTCTTGTGGCATTTGTATGCCCTTTGTATGTATCCCCATCTATTACATAATGGTACGATGTAATGATATCCACCTTGCAAAAGCGTTTCAATATGCGGCTCTATCCTTGGTGGGATCTTCGAGTTCCTCTCGGAAAAGATCGCATATTGGGTGTGACACGGCCTCCCCAGGCTGGCACCCGAGGAGCGGAGATATCTATGCAAGCCGCAACTCACGAGGTTCATATGACGTGAGCCATGACGACCAAGGCCAGGCGGTCGCCAGCGGGCGTAGTGTACCAGTTTCCTCTTTGGTGCTAAGGAGGCAAGTAAATGCGTGGGGTCCCAAGGAATCAAGTAAAGGTTTCCATTCTGGTGCAACAAGACCAAGACCGCCAGGACGGCAGGACGGAGGTCAACGCGGAGCCCATCGCAGCGTCACCACCAGAGGCTTTTGCAGGCGAAGACTACTTTTGTCAGGATAGCTTGTACTAGTTGTCCCCCTTCGTATTTGGCCATTGTGGGATCCATTCCCGCCTACATTTGGGAAGAGGACCAAGGCCGCTATAAATAGGACTTAGCAACCACCATGGAAGGGGGGATCCATTCCACCCTGACCAACTCACCAGCTCAACGAGCACAAGAACACCTCACCTCCTGAGGCTGTTCGACCACTGTACTAGTTCATCCTCAGCCCCTCGAGGCAATCCACCACAAAGCTGGAGTAGGGTGTTACAACGCAAGGTGGTCCGAACCAGGATAAACTGTTGTGTCCCTTCTCCATTAGATTCATCTAGCTAGGCTGTGGATTCAGTGAGCAGGCAGACTGGGGAGGCGGATTCGGCCCAACATGGAACAAACTGCACTGCACCTGCAACTAGCAACGCTATAAGAGGGGCTGAGCAAAAGCGGTAACATAGTCAAACAATGGTTTGCTAGGAAGGTGGGTTAGCGGCTTGACATGGCAAATGAGAGGCTATATGACAAGTGGTAGGTAGCGCGACATAGCGATAGAACGAACAACTAGCAAGCAATGATAGAAATGATATCGTGGGTGATGATCATCTTGCCTGAATTCTCCTTAGAAGGAACGAAAGCTTGCTCCTCGGAAACGTACTCGACAGGGTCCTCATTCACGAATTCGTCTCCCGGCTCTACCCGAAGCAAGAACACAAGCAACGGAACAACATCAATCACGGTGCAATGCGCAAGCAACATGATGCAAAACATGGCATGAAATGCAAGATATGATGTGCAATGCATATGGGTACTCCGGAAGGGGAAAAGATGAACATGGAACTATCTTGGCAAACCAAGCATGCCACTGGATAGATTGGGATATTTCGTTTGAAATCGATATAAAGATCATGAGGAATAGATGCACACAACTCAAACGGTGAACAAAACAATAACAATGCTAAACTGAGATTAACAGTAACATGGCACTTTAGTTGTAACATAAACATATGTTACAGTACTCCAATATGAAAACAAATGGCATGGCAGATACGCACATATAGATCACTACAAAACATGATCACTGATCTACTGCTAGAAACCATTAAAACATGCTCAAAACATCATGGCAAGAATGCAAATGATAACAGACTCACAGACTTGGTGGAATTTAATGGACATGGCAGAAACAGCGTCAAGTAGACATGTTTGCAAGCTTTGTTAACTCAATGTAAAGCATATCATGGCAATTTAATGTACCCAACAGCAATAAGGCATATTTTTACAGCTACTCATGGCAAGAACATGGCCATAGGATGTATAGAACACTAGCTTTTCATATGGCAAAACTGAACTTACTGATAACAGGCTGATAGAAACATTATTTAGCAAATTTAGATCATGGTAATAACAAGCTACAGCAGTCCATAATTGCAAACAAGGGCTTGGATGGATATATCATAACAATATCTACAAAACATCATTACTTAGTATCTCCCAAATATGCATGGATTCACTAGTAGCATCAAGTTAACATGGCAACATAATGTAGCAGATTTAGACTTGGCAGAAATCAGCAACAGCAAGTACCCTACTTTGCATGCTTGTGCTAGTCACCAGAGGGGACATAAAAATACTTGGATTTCACCACTGTAAATATGGCATGCATATGCTCCTAAAACATGTTGACATGATGCTCAAAAGATAATCACACTAAATGCTATGAAAAAGACAAATAGGCAAGTTGCAGCAGTCTACAGCAGGTTATATCATTTAGCACTTTTGCAACGATGATTAGGGCATGTAGATGAACACAACCAAGCATGCAACAAAAACCATCGTCTAGAGCACTCTGAGGTGAACATTTCGACATATTATGCAGGCAAATCGAAGCAACGAGCATGGAGTTATGACTTGATGAAGATGCACACATGATAACACAATCCAGGGACTTGGAAGAAAATTAGACCTCGAGAAAGTTGGACGGGGAGGAACCGTGACAGAGGGATCCAGGACGCGGGCAGTGTTTGGATGGCGGGGTAGGTGGATCTGATCCAACCCCGGCTGGATCCGGCGATGGCGGCGGTGAACTCCGGCGACGGACGATGACGGCTGGGTGGCGCGATGGTGGCCGGAGTCGGGGTGGCGGGCGACAGCGACGCCGGCGTGGAGGTGCGGGTGGCAGCGACGAGGTGCGGCAGTGGTGGTGGCGGCGGCCGGCGATGGTGGAGGTGGCCGGCGGGAGGGCTGGCGCGGCGATGCGGAGCGGTGGCGCTACGGCGGCGGCGCGGTCCGGCATGAAAGCGTGGGCGCGTGCGGCTGGCGGTGGAGGCGCTCGGGCCCGGGCGGCACGGCCTCGGGCTCCGCGGGC